>NW_028135720.1:0-262576 GCF_964662115.1 Mustela nivalis | reverse complement strand
GAAAACTGAGATTGGGTAGAGATGATGGCCTAAAGCCATTGTGGGTGTGATATGCTCTGTGTACGGCCAGCTGTCTGGGTGTTGGACTGGAGGGCTGCCCTGAGGCTGTGTCAGACAGGGCTTTAGTGCACAGGCTAGACTGTATAATTGGGGTATGGTCGAGTGGCATGCAGGTTGTTACTCATTTGGCGTTTCTGGTTAGCCCTATAGGGCAACATTTTTCTTCTGGAGGGCAGGCAGAGTGCTGCATTGTGTCTCCAGAATTGCCAAACTGGAGGGGTGTGGCCAGGATTGTGAGGAAGGAAGTCTGAAAACACAAGCTAGCACGAGTTTGGGGGCCAAGAGCATGGCAGGCCCACTCTGCAGAGGCTGAATCGAGATCTCCTGCAGGTGAGGTCAGGGCGAGTATCAGATGTTGCCTCAAGCTGGAGTTTGTGTCCATGACGGCCCCTTCCTGAAGGGGGTGGGGGCGTCATGAGGCCAGGGAGGTTTCCCTACGCTGGGAGTTGTGAGCTGCTCCAAACTTCAAAGTTTCCTTCTTCAGGACAGTCGAGTACTATTGGATGGTTCCAGGATGCCCCATACAGAAAGACTCGAGAGCAGGGCCGTAAGCATGGATGCCGAGAAACGCCAACTCACCTTCCCATTGCCTGGTCGAGACAAGGCACGCTCAATCTGCGGGCTCTTGGGTGAGCTATCAAGAAGGCTGAGTTTAAATGGACTCTCCTGAGGATGAGTCATAATGTGGGTTGGTGGCCATGGAGACCTTGGAATGTGGCAGTAGCTAAGGGACTCTGCAGGATTCTCCAACCCGAAGGGCTTGACACAACCCCAACAAGGAAGCTTCCCATGTGGAGATGAGAGGTCTTCTGTCTGGTGCCTCAGGAAAGCCCCGTTTGCTGGTCTTCGAACCCAGGCCTCTGAGGAGTGATACCTGGACACCAAAGCAAGAGTTCATAATAGGGCCTAGGGGCCTGTCTGGTTCAATCTTCTGTCTCTGAGGATATCTGTCTGTGTGTCTGCATGGAGGTAGTAGTTGCTCAGCTTGTGTCATAATGCCCCTATTTGTCCAGTGCGGCTTGCGGTAGTGGGATGTCCTTGGGGACCTTGAGGTTTCTACTATTTTGTAGAGTTGTGGCCAATGGAATGGGCAGTTTCTTAGGAGAGAGCAGGCACAGTACTGTGGTGTGGCTCCAGAGACCCCAGCCTGGAGGCTGTGTGGGCCATGGCTGTGCAGACAGACATCCAAAAACCCTAACTCAGCTCAGGTTTAGGGCCGAGGTTACGGCAGGCCTGATCTACAGTCCATGAGGGGTGTTCCTCTGGATATGAAAGAAGGGTGAGAGGGAGGCAGTCGCTCAGGCTTTTGTCTCTGGATGTTTTGTCCACAACGGCCGTTTAATGTAGGACTTGCCTCATGGGTCGTAGAAGTCTCCCTCTCTGGTAGTTTGTCCAGCCCCCAAGAGTTTGGGGTCCTTCTGTGGGAAGGGAAGTGTCCTGTTTTCTGCTTCATGTGTCCCCCCAGTAGAGGGATTCTAGAGCATAGCAGTGGGTACTGACAACTGGAATACTCGCCCTCTGGTTAAGCCTGGGGGCCTATGGATATTACAAGCCCCATATGCAGGATCTTGGTCCAGCCACTGAAAGGCGTTACTTTAATACGAGACTCACGCTGCAGGTCACAATGCATGTCTGTGCCCTAGGCGGCCCTCAAGCACTGGCGTGGCCTTTCGGACAATGCAGGTTTTCCCACATTGAACGTTGGACAACATGCCAACCACAAGGTTTCTGGCCATGGGGAAGGAGGAATTCTAATTTCTGCATCACGTTCACCCGTGGGCAGTGATTGGAGATAAGGTCTAGGTTCCGAAGCCTGAAAACCGAGGTTGGGAAGAGATGACGACCTACAGCCATAGCGGGTCCTAGGTGTCCAGGTTGGGGCCAGCTGTCTGGGTGTCGTTTGGGATGTCTTGTCTCAGGCTGTGCCAGACAGGAAATTAGTATACAGGGTGGGCTGTATAATTGCTTTACAATCGAGTGGCATGCATTAGAAAATCATTTGGGGTTTCTTATTAGCAGCATAAGGCAAAGTTTTTCTTCTGGAGGGCAGGCAGCATGCTGCATTGTGGCTTCGGAATTCCCAAACTGGAGGGCTTATGGGCCAGGAGAGTGAGGACGGAAGTCTGAGAACACAAGCTAGGCTTAGGTTTCGGGGCAAGGACATGGCAGGCAAACTCTGCAGAGCTGAATTGAGATCTCATGCGTCTGAAGTCAGGTCGAGGTTCAGACTTTGGCTCAGGTTTGAGTTTCTGTCCATGTTGGCCCTATCAGGAAGGGGGGGCATTATGAGGCCATGGGGGTTTTCCCACTATTGGAGTTGTGAGATGCTCCAAACCGCAAGGATTCCTTCTGTGGGAAAATTAAGATTTGTTGGATGGCTCCAGGATGTCTTATAAGGTATTTTTCCAGAACAGCGTTCTAAGTATGGATGCCTGGGAAGCCAGCCTCACATTCTAATTGTCTCCTAGCAACAAGAAACGTTTGATCTGCTGGCTTGGGGTAGCAACAGAGCGGGCTGAGTTGAAATGGACTTTCCTGAGGATGGTCTTAATGTTGGATTGAGCCATGGAGACCTTGGTATGGGGCAGTGGCACCAGGGCCCTGAAGGATTCTCCTAACCAGAGGTTATGACAAAGCTCCAATGAGCAAGTTTTCCATGGGGAGACGAGATTTGTTCTTATTGGTGCCTCAGGAAACCACCATATGCTGGTATTGGAAACGAGGCCTCTGAGGAGAGATGCCTGGAAACCAAAACAATGGATCTGATTTGGGCCTAGGGTCCTGTCCGGTTCAATATTCTTCTCTGGGGACATCTGTTGTCTGAGTGGAGGTAGTTGCTCAGCTGGTTTGTGATCACCCCTGTTTGTCCTGGGCGGCCTACACTATTGGGATGGCCTCGGTGACTTTGGAGGTTTTTCCTCATTTGCAAGGTTGTGGCCAATGGAATGGGAAGAATTCCCTTGAAAGGGAAGCACAGTCCTGAGGTGTGGCTCCAGGGACCCAAGTGTGGAGCGTGTGTGGTCCAGGGCTATTTGGTCAAAAGTCTGAAAACACAAACTCCACGTAGGTTGGGGGATGTAGGTATGGCCGGCCCGATCTATAGAACGTGAGGAGAACTCTTCGGCATATGAACAAAGGGCGAATGTGAGGTGCTTGCTCATGCTTTTTTTTTTTTTTTTTTCTGGTAATGTGTCACCGATTGTCATGGAATGTCAGGGTGTCATCATGGGCCATCGATGAGGCTCCCTTTCTGGGGATTTGACCAGATCCCAAGAGTTTGGGGTCATTCTGTCGTAAGGGAGGAGGCCTTTCTCTTTTTTTTTGTTCATTTTTATTCATTTATTTATTTTTTTTTTTACCTCAGGTGGACCACCAAAAGAGGGATTCCAGAGCAGAGTCGTGGGTGGGGGCAACTGGACAACCAGACCTCTGGTTAACATTGGGACCTAAGAACATGGCAAGCCCCATATGTGGGCTCTTGGTCCAGACACTGAGAGGCCTTCCTTGAGGATAGGTCTCGCACTGAATTTCACAATGTGTTTTTGTGCCCAAGGAGCCCCTCAAGTCAGGGCGTGGCCTAATGTAACATGCTGGTTTCTCCTACACTGAACATTGCACAATATGGCAACCAAAAGTTTTCTGGCCATGGGGAAGAAGGAGTTCTATTTTCTGCAACTCTTTCACTCCTGGACTGTGATTGGATTTAAGGTCTAGGTTCTGAAGCCTGAAAACTGAGGTTGGGAAGAGATGAAGACCTAAGGCCATGTTGTGTCTGATGTGCTCAGTGTTCGGCCAGCTGTTGAGTGTGGGTTGGGAGGTGCAGGCTCAGGCTGTGGCAGACAGGGAATTAATGCCCAGGCTAGACTGTATCATTGGGGTGCAGTCGAGTTTAATGCAGGATGGTACTCATTTGTGGTTACTGGGTAGCCCCAAAGGGCAACGTTTTTCTTCTGGAGGGAAGACACAGTGCCACATAGTGGCTCCAGAATTCCCAAACTGGAAGGCTTGTGGGCCAGGAGTGTGAGGAAAAAATTCTGAGAACACAAGCCCGATTTAGATTTCGGTGTGAGGGGACGGCAGGCACCCTCTGCAGAGATGATTCGAGATCCCGTATACCTGAAGACAGAGCTAGGATCAGAAGTTGGCTTAGGTCGGAGTTTCTGTCCATGACGGCCCCTTCATGAAGGGGAGGGTGTCACGAGGACATGGAGGTTTTCCCACGATGGGAATTGTGAGATGCTCCAAACCGCAATGATTCCTTCTGTGGGACAGTCGAGACCTGTTGGATGGCTCCAGGACATCCCATAAGGAAGTTATCCAGAGCAGGGTTCTAAGGATGGATGCCTGGGCAGCCTGCCTCCCATTCCAGGTGTCTCATAGAGCCAAGGCAAGTTCGATCTGCTGGATCTAGGGGAGCAACCGAGGCGGGTGTGTTGAAATGGGTGAGTTGAGGATGGGTCATAATGTGCATTTGTGTCCATGTAGACCTTGGAATGGGATGCTTGATCCGGGGCCTTGAGGGATGTTCATAACCGGAGGTTTTGATGGAGCTCTAAAGAGTATGTTTCCTATGTAGAGAAGAGAATTGTTTTGATGAGTGCCTAAGGAATCTCCCATATGCTGGTATTGGAAACCAGGCCTCTGAGGAGAGATGACTGGAATCAAAAGCAATGGATCTGATTAGGGCCTAAGTGCCTGTCCAGTTCAATCTTATTCTATGGGGATATCTGTCTCTGCGTCTGAGTGGAGGTAGTTTCCTAACTTGTGAGAGATCATCCCTGTTTGTCCTGGGCAGCCAACACTATTCGGATGGCCTCGGGGAGATTGGAGGATACTCCTAATCTATAGGGTTGTGGCCAATGGAAATGGCAGAATTCCCCTGGAGAGGGAAGCCACAGTCCTGAGGTGTGGCTCCAGGGGCCCCAACTTGGATGGTGTGTGGGCCAGGACTGTGGGGACAGAAGTCTGAAAACACAAACTCAGCTAAGTTTGGGGATGTGTGTATGAAGGCTCGATCTACAGACCGTGAGAATTTTCTGGGCTATGAACAAAGGGCGAGTATGTGGTGCTTGCTCAGGCTTTTGTCGCTGGATTTTGTGTCAACGGTGGCCGCGGAATGTCGGGGTGTCCTCAAGGGCCATGGACAATTCTTTCTCTGATGATTTGGCCTCATCCCAAGTGGTTGGGATCATTCTGTGGATGGGAAGAGTCCTTTCTGTATTTTTTTTTTTTTTACCTCAGGTGTCCCACCAAAGAGGGATTCCAGAGTAGAGCCCTGAGTAGGGGTGACTAGACATCTCGAACTCTGGTTGAGATTGGGGGACTAGGTGCCTGGTAAGCCCCATATGTGGGCTGTTGTTCCAGTCACTAAGAGGCTTTACATGAGGATAGGGCTCACGCTGAGGGTCACAATGTGTGTTTGTGCACATTGTGGCCCTCAGGGATAGGTGGGGCCTCATAGTCCATGCTGCTTTCTCCTACAATGAACATTGGACAACATGCCAACCACTAGGTTTCTTGCCAAGGCGAAGGAGTAGTTCTGATTCTTGCATCACGTTCACTCCTGAGCAGTGAGTGGAGATAAGGTCTAGGTTCTGAAGGTGAAAACTGAGGTTGGGTAGAGATGATGGCCTAAAGCCATTGTGGGTGTGATATGCTCTGTGTACGGCCAGCTGTCTGGGTGTTGGACTGGAGGTCTGCCCTCAGGCTGTGTCAGACAGGGCTTTAGTGCACAGGCTAGACTGTATAATTGGGGTATGGTCGAGTGGCATGCAGGTTGTTACTCATTTGGCGTTTCTGGTTAGCCATATAGGGCAACATTTTTCTTCTGGAGGGCAGGCAGAGTCCTGCTTGTGTCTCCAGAATTGCCAAACTGGAGGGGTGTGGCCAGGATTGTGAGGAAGGAAGTCTGAAAACACAAGCTAGCACGAGTTTGGGGGCCAAGAGCATGGCAGGCCCACTCTGCAGAGGCTGAATCGAGATCTCCTGCAGGTGAGGTCAGGGCGAGTATCAGATGTTGCCTCAAGCTGGAGTTTGTGTCCATGACGGCCCCTTCCTGAAGGGGGTGGGGGCGTCATGAGGCCAGGGAGGTTTCCCTACGCTGGGAGTTGTGAGCTGCTCCAAACTTCAAAGTTTCCTTCTTCAGGACAGTCGAGTACTATTGGATGGTTCCAGGATGCCCCATACAGAAAGACTCGAGAGCAGGGCCGTAAGCATGGATGCCGAGAAACGCCAACTCACCTTCCCATTGCCTGGTCGAGACAAGGCACGCTCAATCTGCGGGCTCTTGGGTGAGCTACCCAGAAGGCTGAGTTTAAATGGACTCTCCTGAGGATGAGTCATAATGTGGGTTGGTGGCCATGGAGACTTTGGAATGTGGCAGTAGCTAAGGGACTCTGCAGGATTCTCCAACCCGAAGGGCTTGACACAACCCCAACAAGGAAGCTTCCCATGTGGAGATGAGAGGTCTTCTGTCTGGTGCCTCAGGAAAGCCCCGTTTGCTGGTCTTTGAACCCAGGCCTCTGAGGAGTGATACCTGGACACCAAAGCAAGAGTTCATAATAGGGCCTAGGGGCCAGTCTGGTTCAATCTTCTGTCTCTGCGGATATCTGTCTGTGTGTCTGCATGGAGGTAGTAGTTGCTCAGCTTGTGTCATAATGCCCCTATTTGTCCAGTGCGGATTGCGGTAGTGGGATGTCCTTGGGGACCTTGAGGTTTCTACTATTTTGTAGAGTTGTGGCCAATGGAATGGGCAGTTTCTTAGGAGAGAGCAGGCACAGTACTGTGGTGTGGCTCCAGAGACCCCAGCCTGGAGGCTGTGTGGGCCATGGCTGTGCAGACAGACATCCAAAAACCCTAACTCAGCTCAGGTTTAGGGCCGAGGTTACGGCAGGCCTGATCTACAGTCCATGAGGGGTGTTCCTCTGGATATGAAAGAAGGGTGAGAGGGAGGCAGTCGCTCAGGCTTTTGTCTCTGGATGTTTTGTCCACAACGGCCGTTTAATGTAGGACTTGCCTCATGGGTCGTAGAAGTCTCCCTCTCTGGTAGTTTGTCCAGCCCCCAAGAGTTTGGGGTCCTTCTGTGGGAAGGGAAGTGTCCTGTTTTCTGCTTCATGTGTCCCCCCAGTAGAGGGATTCTAGAGCATAGCAGTGGGTACTGACAACTGGAATACTCGCCCTCTGGTTAAGCCTGGGGGCCTATGGATATTACAAGCCCCATATGCAGGATCTTGGTCCAGCCACTGAAAGGCGTTACTTTAATACGAGACTCACGCTGCAGGTCACAATGCATGTCTGTGCCCTAGGCGGCCCTCAAGCACTGGCGTGGCCTTTCGGACAATGCAGGTTTTCCCACATTGAACGTTGGACAACATGCCAACCACAAGGTTTCTGGCCATGGGGAAGGAGGAATTCTAATTTCTGCATCACGTTCACCCGTGGGCAGTGATTGGAGATAAGGTCTAGGTTCCGAAGCCTGAAAACCGAGGTTGGGAAGAGATGACGACCTACAGCCATAGCGGGTCCTAGGTGTCCAGGTTGGGGCCAGCTGTCTGGGTGTCGTTTGGGATGTCTTGTCTCAGGCTGTGCCAGACAGGAAATTAGTATACAGGGTGGGCTGTATAATTGCTTTACAATCGAGTGGCATGCATTAGAAAATCATTTGGGGTTTCTTATTAGCAGCATAGGGCAAAGTTTTTCTTCTGGAGGGCAGGCAGCATGCTGCATTGTGGCTTCGGAATTCCCAAACTGGAGGGCTTATGGGCCAGGAGAGTGAGGACGGAAGTCTGAGAACACAAGCTAGGCTTAGGTTTCGGGGCAAGGACATGGCAGGCAAACTCTGCAGAGCTGAATTGAGATCTCATGCGTCTGAAGTCAGGTCGAGGTTCAGACTTTGGCTCAGGTTTGAGTTTCTGTCCATGTTGGCCCTATCAGGAAGGGGGGGCATTATGAGGCCATGGGGGTTTTCCCACTATTGGAGTTGTGAGATGCTCCAAACCGCAAGGATTCCTTCTGTGGGAAAATTAAGATTTGTTGGATGGCTCCAGGATGTCTTATAAGGTATTTTTCCAGAACAGCGTTCTAAGTATGGATGCCTGGGAAGCCAGCCTCACATTCTAATTGTCTCCTAGCAACAAGAAACGTTTGATCTGCTGGCTTGGGGTAGCAACAGAGCGGGCTGAGTTGAAATGGACTTTCCTGAGGATGGTCTTAATGTTGGATTGAGCCATGGAGACCTTGGTATGGGGCAGTGGCACCAGGGCCCTGAAGGATTCTCCTAACCAGAGGTTATGACAAAGCTCCAATGAGCAAGTTTTCCATGGGGAGACGAGATTTGTTCTTATTGGTGCCTCAGGAAACCACCATATGCTGGTATTGGAAACGAGGCCTCTGAGGAGAGATGCCTGGAAACCAAAACAATGGATCTGATTTGGGCCTAGGGTCCTGTCCGGTTCAATATTCTTCTCTGGGGACATCTGTTGTCTGAGTGGAGGTAGTTGCTCAGCTGGTTTGTGATCACCCCTGTTTGTCCTGGGCGGCCTACACTATTGGGATGGCCTCGGTGACTTTGGAGGTTTTTCCTCATTTGCAAGGTTGTGGCCAATGGAATGGGAAGAATTCCCTTGAAAGGGAAGCACAGTCCTGAGGTGTGGCTCCAGGGACCCAAGTGTGGAGCGTGTGTGGTCCAGGGCTATTTGGTCAAAAGTCTGAAAACACAAACTCCACGTAGGTTGGGGGATGTAGGTATGGCCGGCCCGATCTATAGAACGTGAGGAGAACTCTTCGGCATATGAACAAAGGGCGAATGTGAGGTGCTTGCTCATGCTTTTTTTTTTTTTTTTTTCTGGTAATGTGTCACCGATTGTCATGGAATGTCAGGGTGTCATCATGGGCCATCGATGAGGCTCCCTTTCTGGGGATTTGACCAGATCCCAAGAGTTTGGGGTCATTCTGTCGTAAGGGAGGAGGCCTTTCTCTTTTTTTTTGTTCATTTTTATTCATTTATTTATTTTTTTTTTTACCTCAGGTGGACCACCAAAAGAGGGATTCCAGAGCAGAGTCGTGGGTGGGGGCAACTGGACAACCAGACCTCTGGTTAACATTGGGACCTAAGAACATGGCAAGCCCCATATGTGGGCTCTTGGTCCAGACACTGAGAGGCCTTCCTTGAGGATAGGTCTCGCACTGAATTTCACAATGTGTTTTTGTGCCCAAGGAGCCCCTCAAGTCAGGGCGTGGCCTAATGTAACATGCTGGTTTCTCCTACACTGAACATTGCACAATATGGCAACCAAAAGTTTTCTGGCCATGGGGAAGAAGGAGTTCTATTTTCTGCAACTCTTTCACTCCTGGACTGTGATTGGATTTAAGGTCTAGGTTCTGAAGCCTGAAAACTGAGGTTGGGAAGAGATGAAGACCTAAGGCCATGTTGTGTCTGATGTGCTCAGTGTTCGGCCAGCTGTTGAGTGTGGGTTGGGAGGTGCAGGCTCAGGCTGTGGCAGACAGGGAATTAATGCCCAGGCTAGACTGTATCATTGGGGTGCAGTCGAGTTTAATGCAGGATGGTACTCATTTGTGGTTACTGGGTAGCCCCAAAGGGCAACGTTTTTCTTCTGGAGGGAAGACACAGTGCCACATAGTGGCTCCAGAATTCCCAAACTGGAAGGCTTGTGGGCCAGGAGTGTGAGGAAAAAATTCTGAGAACACAAGCCCGATTTAGATTTCGGTGTGAGGGGACGGCAGGCACCCTCTGCAGAGATGATTCGAGATCCCGTATACCTGAAGACAGAGCTAGGATCAGAAGTTGGCTTAGGTCGGAGTTTCTGTCCATGACGGCCCCTTCATGAAGGGGAGGGTGTCACGAGGACATGGAGGTTTTCCCACGATGGGAATTGTGAGATGCTCCAAACCGCAATGATTCCTTCTGTGGGACAGTCGAGACCTGTTGGATGGCTCCAGGACATCCCATAAGGAAGTTATCCAGAGCAGGGTTCTAAGGATGGATGCCTGGGCAGCCTGCCTCCCATTCCAGGTGTCTCATAGAGCCAAGGCAAGTTCGATCTGCTGGATCTAGGGGAGCAACCGAGGCGGGTGTGTTGAAATGGGTGAGTTGAGGATGGGTCATAATGTGCATTTGTGTCCATGTAGACCTTGGAATGGGATGCTTGATCCGGGGCCTTGAGGGATGTTCATAACCGGAGGTTTTGATGGAGCTCTAAAGAGTATGTTTCCTATGTAGAGAAGAGAATTGTTTTGATGAGTGCCTAAGGAATCTCCCATATGCTGGTATTGGAAACCAGGCCTCTGAGGAGAGATGACTGGAATCAAAAGCAATGGATCTGATTAGGGCCTAAGTGCCTGTCCAGTTCAATCTTATTCTATGGGGATATCTGTCTCTGCGTCTGAGTGGAGGTAGTTTCCTAACTTGTGAGAGATCATCCCTGTTTGTCCTGGGCAGCCAACACTATTCGGATGGCCTCGGGGAGATTGGAGGATACTCCTAATCTATAGGGTTGTGGCCAATGGAAATGGCAGAATTCCCCTGGAGAGGGAAGCCACAGTCCTGAGGTGTGGCTCCAGGGGCCCCAACTTGGATGGTGTGTGGGCCAGGACTGTGGGGACAGAAGTCTGAAAACACAAACTCAGCTAAGTTTGGGGATGTGTGTATGAAGGCTCGATCTACAGACCGTGAGAATTTTCTGGGCTATGAACAAAGGGCGAGTATGTGGTGCTTGCTCAGGCTTTTGTCGCTGGATTTTGTGTCAACGGTGGCCGCGGAATGTCGGGGTGTCCTCAAGGGCCATGGACAATTCTTTCTCTGATGATTTGGCCTCATCCCAAGTGGTTGGGATCATTCTGTGGATGGGAAGAGTCCTTTCTGTATTTTTTTTTTTTTTACCTCAGGTGTCCCACCAAAGAGGGATTCCAGAGTAGAGCCCTGAGTAGGGGTGACTAGACATCTCGAACTCTGGTTGAGATTGGGGGACTAGGTGCCTGGTAAGCCCCATATGTGGGCTGTTGTTCCAGTCACTAAGAGGCTTTACATGAGGATAGGGCTCACGCTGAGGGTCACAATGTGTGTTTGTGCACATTGTGGCCCTCAGGGATAGGTGGGGCCTCATAGTCCATGCTGCTTTCTCCTACAATGAACATTGGACAACATGCCAACCACTAGGTTTCTTGCCAAGGCGAAGGAGTAGTTCTGATTCTTGCATCACGTTCACTCCTGAGCAGTGAGTGGAGATAAGGTCTAGGTTCTGAAGGTGAAAACTGAGGTTGGGTAGAGATGATGGCCTAAAGCCATTGTGGGTGTGATATGCTCTGTGTACGGCCAGCTGTCTGGGTGTTGGACTGGAGGTCTGCCCTCAGGCTGTGTCAGACAGGGCTTTAGTGCACAGGCTAGACTGTATAATTGGGGTATGGTCGAGTGGCATGCAGGTTGTTACTCATTTGGCGTTTCTGGTTAGCCATATAGGGCAACATTTTTCTTCTGGAGGGCAGGCAGAGTCCTGCTTGTGTCTCCAGAATTGCCAAACTGGAGGGGTGTGGCCAGGATTGTGAGGAAGGAAGTCTGAAAACACAAGCTAGCACGAGTTTGGGGGCCAAGAGCATGGCAGGCCCACTCTGCAGAGGCTGAATCGAGATCTCCTGCAGGTGAGGTCAGGGCGAGTATCAGATGTTGCCTCAAGCTGGAGTTTGTGTCCATGACGGCCCCTTCCTGAAGGGGGTGGGGGCGTCATGAGGCCAGGGAGGTTTCCCTACGCTGGGAGTTGTGAGCTGCTCCAAACTTCAAAGTTTCCTTCTTCAGGACAGTCGAGTACTATTGGATGGTTCCAGGATGCCCCATACAGAAAGACTCGAGAGCAGGGCCGTAAGCATGGATGCCGAGAAACGCCAACTCACCTTCCCATTGCCTGGTCGAGACAAGGCACGCTCAATCTGCGGGCTCTTGGGTGAGCTACCCAGAAGGCTGAGTTTAAATGGACTCTCCTGAGGATGAGTCATAATGTGGGTTGGTGGCCATGGAGACTTTGGAATGTGGCAGTAGCTAAGGGACTCTGCAGGATTCTCCAACCCGAAGGGCTTGACACAACCCCAACAAGGAAGCTTCCCATGTGGAGATGAGAGGTCTTCTGTCTGGTGCCTCAGGAAAGCCCCGTTTGCTGGTCTTCGAACCCAGGCCTCTGAGGAGTGATACCTGGACACCAAAGCAAGAGTTCATAATAGGGCCTAGGGGCCAGTCTGGTTCAATCTTCTGTCTCTGCGGATATCTGTCTGTGTGTCTGCATGGAGGTAGTAGTTGCACAGCTTGTGTCATAATGCCCCTATTTGTCCAGTGCGGATTGCGGTAGTGGGATGTCCTTGGGGACCTTGAGGTTTCTACTATTTTGTAGAGTTGTGGCCAATGGAATGGGCAGTTTCTTAGGAGAGAGCAGGCACAGTACTGTGTTGTGGCTCCAGAGACCCAAGCCTGGAGGCTGTGTGGGCCACGGCAGTGCAGACAGACATCCAAAAACCCTAACTCAGCTCAGGTTTGGGGCCGAGGTTACGGCAGGCCTGATCTACAGTCCATGAGGGGAGTTCATCTGGATATGAAAGAAGGGTGAGAGGGAGGCAGTCGCTCAGTCTTTTGTCTCCGGATGTTTTGTCCACAACGGCCGTTTAATGTAGGACTTGCCTCATGGGTCGTAGAAGTCTCCCTCTCTGGTAGTTTGTACAGCCCCCAAGAGTTTGGGGTCCTTCTGTGGGAAGGGAAGTGTCCTGTTTTCTGCTTCATGTGTCCCCCCAGTAGAGGGATTCTAGAGCATAGCAGTGGGTACTGACAACTGGAATACTCGCCCTCTGGTTAAGCCTGGGGGCCTATGGATATGACAAGCCCCATATGCAGGATCTTGGTCCAGCCACTGAAAGGCGTTACTTTAATACGGGACTCACGCTGCAGGTCACAATGCATGTCTGTGCTCTAGGCGGCCTTCAAGCACTGGCGTGGCCTTTCGGACAATGCAGGTTTTCCCACATTGAACGTTGGACAACATGCCAACCACAAGGTTTCTGGCCATGGGGAAGGAGGAATTCTAATTTCTGCATCACGTTCACCCGTGGGCAGTGATTGGAGATAAGGTCTAGGTTCCGAAGCCTGAAAACCGAGGTTGGGAAGAGATGACGACCTACAGCCATAGCGGGTCCTAGGTGTCCAGGTTGGGGCCAGCTGTCTGGGTGTCGTTTGGGATGTCTTGTCTCAGGCTGTGCCAGACAGGAAATTAGTATACAGGGTGGGCTGTATAATTGCTTTACAATCGAGTGGCATGCATTAGAAAATCATTTGGGGTTTCTTATTAGCAGCATAGGGCAAAGTTTTTCTTCTGGAGGGCAGGCAGCATGCTGCATTGTGGCTTCGGAATTCCCAAACTGGAGGGCTTATGGGCCAGGAGAGTGAGGACGGAAGTCTGAGAACACAAGCTAGGCTTAGGTTTCGGGGCAAGGACATGGCAGGCACACTATGCAGAGCTGAATTGAATCTCATGCGTCTGAAGTCAGGTCGAGGTTCAGACTTTGGCTCAGGTTTGAGTTTCTGTCCATGTTGGCCCTATCAGGAAGGGGGGGCATTATGAGGCCATGGGGGTTTTCCCACTATTGGAGTTGTGAGATGCTCCAAACCGCAAGGATTCCTTCTGTGGGAAAATTAAGATTTGTTGGATGGCTCCAGGACGTCTTATAAGGTATTTTTCCAGAACAGCGTTCTAAGTATGGATGCCTGGGCAGCCAGCCTCACATTCCAATTGTCTCCTAGCAACAAGAAACGTTTGATCTGCTGGCTTGGGGTAGCAACAGAGCGGGCTGAGTTGAAATGGACTTTCCTGAGGATGGTCTTAATGTTGGATTGAGCCATGGAGACCTTGGTATGGGGCAGTGGCACCAGGGCCCTGAAGGATTCTCCTAACCAGAGGTTATGACAAAGCTCCAATGAGCAAGTTTTCCATGGGGAGACGAGATTTGTTCTTATTGGTGCCTCAGGAAACCACCATATGCTGGTATTGGAAACGAGGCCTCTGAGGAGAGATGCCTGGAAACCAAAACAATGGATCTGATTTGGGCCTAGGGTCCTGTCCGGTTCAATATTCTTCTCTGGGGACATCTGTTGTCTGAGTGGAGGTAGTTGCTCAGCTGGTTTGAGATCACCCCTGTTTGTCCTGGGCGGCCTACACTATTGGGATGGCCTCGGTACTTTGGAGGTTTTTCCTCATTTGCAAGGTTGTGGCCAATGGAATGGGAAGAATTCCCTTGAAAGGGAAGCACAGTCCTGAGGTGTGGCTCCAGGGACCCAAGTGTGGAGCGTGTGTGGTCCAGGGCTATTTGGTCAAAAGTCTGAAAACACAAACTCCACTTAGGTTGGGGGATGTAGGTATAGCCGGCCCGTTCTATAGAACGTGAGGAGAACTCTTCGGCATATGAACAAAGGGCGAATGTGAGGTGCTTGCTCATGCTTTTTTTTTTTTTTTTTTTTCTGGTAATGTGTCACCGATTGCCATGGAATGTCAGGGTGTCATCATGGGCCATCGATGAGGCTCCCTTTCTGGGGATTTGACCAGATCCCAAGAGTTTGGGGTCATTCTGTCGTAAGGGAGGAGGCCTTTCTCTTTTTTTTTGTTCATTTTTATTCATTTATTTTTTTTTTTTTTTACCTCAGGTGGACCACCAAAAGAGGGATTCCAGAGCAGAGTCGTGGGTGGGGGCAACTGGACAACCAGTCCTCTGGTTAACATTGGGACCTAGGAACATGGCAAGCCCCATATGTGGGCTCTTGGTCCAGACACTGAGAGGCCTTCCTTGAGGATAGGTCTCGCACTGAATTTCACAATGTGTTTTTGTGCCCAAGGAGAACCTCAAGTCAGGGCGTGGCCTAATGTAACATGCTGGTTTCTCCTACACTGAACATTGCACAATATGTCAACCAAAAGTTTTCTGGCCATGGGGAAGAAGGAGTTATATTTTCTGCAACTCTTTCACTCCTGGACTGTGATTGGATTTAAGGTCTAGGTTCTGAAGCCTGAAAACTGAGGTTGGGAAGAGATGAAGACCTAAGGCCATGGTGTGTCTGATGTGCTCAGTGTTCGGCCAGCTGTTTTGTGTGGGTTGGGAGGTGCAGGCTCAGGCTGTGGCAGACAGGGAATTAATGCCCAGGCTAGACTGTATCATTGGGGTGCAGTCGAGTTTAATGCAGGATGGTACTCATTTGTGGTTACTGGGTAGCCCCAAAGGGCAACGTTTTTCTTCTGGAGGGAAGACACAGTGCCACATAGTGGCTCCAGAATTCCCAAACTGGAAGGCTTGTGGGCCAGGAGTGTGAGGAAAAAATTCTGAGAACACAAGCCCGATTTAGATTTCGGTGTGAGGGGACGGCAGGCACCCTCTGCAGAGATGATTCGAGATCCCGTATACCTGAAGACAGAGCTAGGATCAGAAGTTGGCTTAGGTCGGAGTTTCTGTCCATGACGGCCCCTTCATGAAGGGGAGGGTGTCACGAGGACATGGAGGTTTTCCCACGATGGGAATTGTGAGATGCTCCAAACCGCAATGATTCCTTCTGTGGGACAGTCGAGACCTGTTGGATGGCTCCAGGACATCCCATAAGGAAGTTATCCAGAGCAGGGTTCTAAGGATGGATGCCTGGGCAGCCTGCCTCCCATTCCAGGTGTCTCATAGAGCCAAGGCAAGTTCGATCTGCTGGATCTAGGGGAGCAACCGAGGCGGGTGTGTTGAAATGGGTGAGTTGAGGATGGGTCATAATGTGCATTTGTGTCCATGTAGACCTTGGAATGGGATGCTTGATCCGGGGCCTTGAGGGATGTTCATAACCGGAGGTTTTGATGGAGCTCTAAAGAGTATGTTTCCTATGTAGAGAAGAGAATTGTTTTGATGAGTGCCTAAGGAATCTCCCATATGCTGGTATTGGAAACCAGGCCTCTGAGGAGAGATGACTGGAATCAAAAGCAATGGATCTGATTAGGGCCTAAGTGCCTGTCCAGTTCAATCTTATTCTATGGGGATATCTGTCTCTGCGTCTGAGTGGAGGTAGTTTCCTAACTTGTGAGAGATCATCCCTGTTTGTCCTGGGCAGCCAACACTATTCGGATGGCCTCGGGGAGATTGGAGGATACTCCTAATCTATAGGGTTGTGGCCAATGGAAATGGCAGAATTCCCCTGGAGAGGGAAGCCACAGTCCTGAGGTGTGGCTCCAGGGGCCCCAACTTGGATGGTGTGTGGGCCAGGACTGTGGGGACAGAAGTCTGAAAACACAAACTCAGCTTAGGTTTGGGGATGTATGTATGAAGGCTCGATCTACAGACCGTGAGAATTTTCCGGGCTATGAACAAAGGGCGAGTATGTGGCGCTTGATCAGGCTTTTGTCTCTGGATTTTGTGTCAACGGTGGCCGCGGAATGTCGGGGTGTCCTCAAGGGCCATGGACAATTCTTTCTCTGATGATTTGGCCTCATCCCAAGTGGTTGGGATCATTCTGTGGATGGGGAGAGTCCTTTCTGTATTTTTTTTTTTTTTACCTCAGGTGTCCCACCAAAGAGGGATTCCAGAGTAGAGCCCTGAGTAGGGGTGACTAGACATCTCGAACTCTGGTTGAGATTGGGGGACTAGGGGCCTGGTAAGCCCCATATGTGGGCTGTTGTTCCAGTCACTAAGAGGCTTTACATGAGGATAGGGCTCACGCTAAGGGTCACAATGTGTGTTTGTGCACATTGTGGCCCTCAGGGATAGGTGGGGCCTCCTAGTCCATGCTGCTTTCTCCTACAATGAACATTGGACAACATGCCAACCACTAGGTTTCTTGCCAAGGCGAAGGAGTAGTTCTGATTCTTGCATCACGTTCACTCCTGAGCAGTGAGTGGAGATAAGGTCTAGGTTCTGAAGGTGAAAACTGAGGTTGGGTAGAGATGATGGCCTAAAGCCATTGTGGGTGTGATAAGCTCTGTGTACGGCCAGCTGTCTGGGTGTTGGACTGGAGGTCTGCCCTCAGGCTGTGTCAGACAGGGCTTTAGTGCACAGGCTAGACTGTATAATTGGGGTATGGTCGAGTGGCATGCAGGTTGTTACTCATTTGGCGTTTCTGGTTAGCCCTATAGGGCAACATTTTTCTTCTGGAGGGCAGGCAGAGTCCTGCTTGTGTCTCCAGAATTGCCAAACTGGAGGTGTGTGGCCAGGATTGTGAGGAAGGAAGTCTGAAAACACAAGCTAGCACGAGTTTTGGGGCCAAGAGCATGGCAGGCCCACTCTGCAGAGGCTGAATCGAGATCTCCTGCAGGTGAGGTCAGGGCGAGTATCAGATGTTGCCTCAAGCTGGAGTTTGTGTCCATGACGGCCCCTTCCTGAAGGGGGTGGGGGCGTCATGAGGCCAGGGAGGTTTCCCTACGCTGGGAGTTGTGAGCTGCTCCAAACTTCAAAGTTTCCTTCTTCAGGACAGTCGAGTACTATTGGATGGTTCCAGGATGCCCCATACAGAAAGACTCGAGAGCAGGGCCGTAAGCATGGATGCCGAGAAACGCCAACTCACCTTCCCATTGCCTGGTCGAGACAAGGCATTCTCAAACTGCGGGCTCTTGGGTGAGCTACCCAGAAGGCTGAGTTTAAATGGACTCTCCTGAGGATGAGTCATAATGTGGGTTGGTGGCCATGGAGACCTTGAAATGTGGCAGTAGCTAAGGGACTCTGCAGGATTCTCCAACCCGAAGGGCTTGACACAACCCCAACAAGGAAGCTTCCCATGTGGAGATGAGAGGTCTTCTGTCTGGTGCCTCAGGAAAGCCCCGTGTGCTGGTCTTCGAACCCAGGCCTCTGAGGAGTGATACCTGGACACCAAAGCAAGAGTTCATAATAGGGCCTAGGGGCCTGTCTGGTTCAATCTTCTGTCTCTGAGGATATCTGTCTGTGTGTCTGCGTGGAGGTAGTAGTTGCTCAGCATGTGTCATAATGCCCCTATTTGTCCAGTGCGGCTTGCGGTAGTGGGATGTCCTTGGGGACCTTGAGGTTTCTACTATTTTGTAGAGTTGTGGCCAATGGAATGGGCAGTTTCTTAGGAGAGAGCAGGCACAGTACTGTGGTGTGGCTCCAGAGACCCCAGCCTGGAGGCTGTGTGGGCCATGGCTGTGCAGACAGACATCCAAAAACCCTAACTCAGCTCAGGTTTGGGGCCGAGGTTACGGCAGGCCTGATCTACAGTCCATGAGGGGAGTTCCTCTGGATATGAAAGAAGGTTGAGAGGGAGGCAGTCGCTCCGGCTTTTGTCTCTGGATGTTTTGTCCACAATGGCCGTTTAATGTAGGAGTTGCCTCATGGGTCGTAGAAGTCTCCCTCTCTGGTAGTTTGTCCAGCCCCCAAGAGTTTGGGGTCCTTCTGTGGGAAGGGAAGTGTCCTGTTTTCTGCTTCATGTGTCCCCTCAGTAGAGGGATTCTAGAGCATAGCAGTGGGTACTGACAACTGGAATACTCGCCCTCTGGTTTAGCCTGGGGGCCTATGGATATGACAAGCCCCATATGCAGGATCTTGGTCCAGCCACTGAAAGGCGTTACTTTAATACGGGACTCACGCTGCAGGTCACAATGCATGTCTGTGCCCTAGGCGGCCCTCAAGCACTGGCGTGGCCTTTCGGACAATGCAGGTTTTCCCACATTGAACGTTGGACAACATGCCAACCACAAGGTTTCTGGCCATGGGGAAGGAGGAATTCTAATTTCTGCATCACGTTCACCCCTGGGCCGTGATTGGAGATAAGGTCTAGGTTCTGAAGCCTGAAAACCGAGGTTGGGAAGAGATGACGACCTACAGCCATAGCAGGTCCTATGTGTCCAGGTTGGGGCCAGCTGTCTGGGTGTCGTTTGGGATGTCTTGTCTCAGGCTGTGCCAGACAGGGCATTAGTATACAGGGTGGGCTGTATAATTGCTTTACAATCGAGTGGCATGCATTAGAAAATCATTTGGGGTTTCTTATTAGCAGGATAGGGCAAAGTTTTTCTTCTGGAGGGCAGGCAGCATGCTGCATTGTGGCTTCGGAATTCCCAAACTGGAGGGCTTATGGGCCAGGAGAGTGAGGACGGAAGTCTGAGAACACAAGCTAGGCTTAGGTTTCGGGGCAAGGACATGGCAGGCACACTATGCAGAGCTGTATTGAGATCTCATGCGTCTGAAGTCAGGTCGAGGTTCAGACTTTGGCTCAGGTTTGAGTTTCTGTCCATGTTGGCCCCATCAGGAAGGGGGGGCATTATGAGGCCATGGGGGTTTTCCCACTATTGGAGTTGTGAGATGCTCCAAACCGCAAGGATTCCTTCTGTGGGACAATTAAGATTTGTTGGATGGCTCCAGGACGTCTTATAAGGTATTTTTCCAGAACAGCGTTCTAAGTATGGATGCCTGGGCAGCCAGCCTCACATTCCAATTGTCTCCTAGCAACAAGAAATGTTTGATCTGCTGGCTTGGGGTAGCAACAGAGCGTGCTGAGTTGAAATGGACTTTCCTGAGGATGGTCTTAATGTTGGATTGAGCCATGGAGACCTTGGTATGGGGCAGTGGCACCAGGGCCCTGAAGGATTCTCCTAACCAGAGGTTATGACAAAGCTCCAATGAGCAAGTTTTCCATGGGGAGACGAGATTTGTTCTTATTGGTGCCTCAGGAAACCACCATATGCTGGTATTGGAAACGAGGCCTCTGAGGAGAGATGCCTGGAAACCAAAACAATGGATCTGATTTGGGCCTAGGGTCCTGTCCGGTTCAATATTCTTCTCTGGGGACATCTGTTGTCTGAGTGGAGGTAGTTGCTCAGCTGGTTTGAGATCACCCCTGTTTGTCCTGGGCGGCCTACACTATTGGGATGGCCTCGGTGACTTTGGAGGTTTTTCCTCATTTGCAAGGTTGTGGCCAATGGAATGGGAAGAATTCCCTTGAAAGGGAAGCACAGTCCTGAGGTGTGGCTCCAGGGACCCAAATGTGGAGCGTGTGTGGTCCAGGGCTATTTGGTCAAAAGTCTGAAAACACAAACTCCACTTAGGTTGGGGGATGTAGGTATGGCCGGCCCGTTCTATAGAACGTGAGGAGAAATCTTCGGCATATGAACAAAGGGCGAATGTGAGGTGCTTGCTCATGCTTTTTTTTTTTTTTTTTCTGGTAATGTGTCACCGATTGCCATGGAATGTCAGGGTGTCATCATGGGCCATCGATGAGGCTCCCTTTCTGGGGATTTGACCAGATCCCAAGAGTTTGGGGTCATTCTGTCGTAAGGGAGGAGGCCTTTCTCTTTTTTTTTGTTCATTTTTATTCATTTATTTTTTTTTTTTTTTTTACCTCAGGTGGACCACCAAAAGAGGGATTCCAGAGCAGAGTCGTGGGTGGGGGCAACTGGAAAACCAGACCTCTGGTTAACATTGGGACCTAGGAACATGGCAAGCCCCATATGTGGGCTCTTGGTCCAGACACTGAGAGGCCTTCCTTGAGGATAGGTCTCGCACTGAATTTCACAATGTGTTTTTGTGCCCAAGGAGCCCCTCAAGTCAGGGCGTGGCCTAATGTAACATGCTGGTTTCTCCTACACTGAACATTGCACAATATGTCAACCAAAAGTTTTCTGGCCATGGGGAAGAAGGAGTTCTATTTTCTGCAACTCTTTCACTCCTGGACTGTGATTGGATTTAAGGTCTAGGTTCTGAAGCCTGAAAACTGAGGTTGGGAAGAGATGAAGACCTAAGGCCATGGTGTGTCTGATGTGCTCAGTGTTCGGCCAGCTGTTGAGTGTGGGTTGGGAGGTGCAGGCTCAGGCTGTGGCAGACAGGGAATTAATGCCCAGGCTAGACTGTATCATTGGGGTGCAGTCGAGTTTAATGCAGGATGGTACTCATATGTGGTTACTGGGTAGCCCCAAAGGGCAACGTTTTTCTTCTGGAGGGAAGACACAGTGCCACATAGTGGCTCCAGAATTCCCAAACTGGAAGGCTTGTGGGCCAGGAGTGTGAGGAAAAAATTCTGAGAACACAAGCCCGATTTAGATTTCGGTGTGAGGGGACGGCAGGCACCCTCTGCAGAGATGATTCGAGATCCCGTATACCTGAAGACAGAGCTAGGATCAGAAGTTGGCTTAGGTCGGAGTTTCTGTCCATGACGGCCCCTTCATGAAGGGGAGGGTGTCACGAGGACATGGAGGTTTTCCCACGATGGGAATTGTGAGATGCTCCAAACCGCAATGATTCCTTCTGTGGGACAGTCGAGACCTGTTGGATGGCTCCAGGACATCCCATAAGGAAGTTATCCAGAGCAGGGTTCTAAGGATGGATGCCTGGGCAGCCTGCCTCCCATTCCAGGTGTCTCATAGAGCCAAGGCAAGTTCGATCTGCTGGATCTAGGGGAGCAACCGAGGCGGGTGTGTTGAAATGGGTGAGTTGAGGATGGGTCATAATGTGCATTTGTGTCCATGTAGACCTTGGAATGGGATGCTTGATCCGGGGCCTTGAGGGATGTTCATAACCGGAGGTTTTGATGGAGCTCTAAAGAGTATGTTTCCTATGTAGAGAAGAGAATTGTTTTGATGAGTGCCTAAGGAATCTCCCATATGCTGGTATTGGAAACCAGGCCTCTGAGGAGAGATGACTGGAATCAAAAGCAATGGATCTGATTAGGGCCTAAGTGCCTGTCCAGTTCAATCTTATTCTATGGGGATATCTGTCTCTGCGTCTGAGTGGAGGTAGTTTCCTAACTTGTGAGAGATCATCCCTGTTTGTCCTGGGCAGCCAACACTATTCGGATGGCCTCGGGGAGATTGGAGGATACTCCTAATCTATAGGGTTGTGGCCAATGGAAATGGCAGAATTCCCCTGGAGAGGGAAGCCACAGTCCTGAGGTGTGGCTCCAGGGGCCCCAACTTGGATGGTGTGTGGGCCAGGACTGTGGGGACAGAAGTCTGAAAACACAAACTCAGCTAAGTTTGGGGATGTGTGTATGAAGGCTCGATCTACAGACCGTGAGAATTTTCTGGGCTATGAACAAAGGGCGAGTATGTGGTGCTTGCTCAGGCTTTTGTCGCTGGATTTTGTGTCAACGGTGGCCGCGGAATGTCGGGGTGTCCTCAAGGGCCATGGACAATTCTTTCTCTGATGATTTGGCCTCATCCCAAGTGGTTGGGATCATTCTGTGGATGGGAAGAGTCCTTTCTGTATTTTTTTTTTTTTTACCTCAGGTGTCCCACCAAAGAGGGATTCCAGAGTAGAGCCCTGAGTAGGGGTGACTAGACATCTCGAACTCTGGTTGAGATTGGGGGACTAGGTGCCTGGTAAGCCCCATATGTGGGCTGTTGTTCCAGTCACTAAGAGGCTTTACATGAGGATAGGGCTCACGCTGAGGGTCACAATGTGTGTTTGTGCACATTGTGGCCCTCAGGGATAGGTGGGGCCTCATAGTCCATGCTGCTTTCTCCTACAATGAACATTGGACAACATGCCAACCACTAGGTTTCTTGCCAAGGCGAAGGAGTAGTTCTGATTCTTGCATCACGTTCACTCCTGAGCAGTGAGTGGAGATAAGGTCTAGGTTCTGAAGGTGAAAACTGAGGTTGGGTAGAGATGATGGCCTAAAGCCATTGTGGGTGTGATATGCTCTGTGTACGGCCAGCTGTCTGGGTGTTGGACTGGAGGTCTCCCCTCAGGCTGTGTCAGACAGGGCTTTAGTGCACAGGCTAGACTGTATAATTGGGGTATGGTCGAGTGGCATGCAGGTTGTTACTCATTTGGCGTTTCTGGTTAGCCATATAGGGCAACATTTTTCTTCTGGAGGGCAGGCAGAGTCCTGCTTGTGTCTCCAGAATTGCCAAACTGGAGGGGTGTGGCCAGGATTGTGAGGAAGGAAGTCTGAAAACACAAGCTAGCACGAGTTTGGGGGCCAAGAGCATGGCAGGCCCACTCTGCAGAGGCTGAATCGAGATCTCCTGCAGGTGAGGTCAGGGCGAGTATCAGATGTTGCCTCAAGCTGGAGTTTGTGTCCATGACGGCCCCTTCCTGAAGGGGGTGGGGGCGTCATGAGGCCAGGGAGGTTTCCCTACGCTGGGAGTTGTGAGCTGCTCCAAACTTCAAAGTTTCCTTCTTCAGGACAGTCGAGTACTATTGGATGGTTCCAGGATGCCCCATACAGAAAGACTCGAGAGCAGGGCCGTAAGCATGGATGCCGAGAAACGCCAACTCACCTTCCCATTGCCTGGTCGAGACAAGGCACGCTCAATCTGCGGGCTCTTGGGTGAGCTACCCAGAAGGCTGAGTTTAAATGGACTCTCCTGAGGATGAGTCATAATGTGGGTTGGTGGCCATGGAGACTTTGGAATGTGGCAGTAGCTAAGGGACTCTGCAGGATTCTCCAACCCGAAGGGCTTGACACAACCCCAACAAGGAAGCTTCCCATGTGGAGATGAGAGGTCTTCTGTCTGGTGCCTCAGGAAAGCCCCGTTTGCTGGTCTTCGAACCCAGGCCTCTGAGGAGTGATACCTGGACACCAAAGCAAGAGTTCATAATAGGGCCTAGGGGCCAGTCTGGTTCAATCTTCTGTCTCTGCGGATATCTGTCTGTGTGTCTGCATGGAGGTAGTAGTTGCTCAGCTTGTGTCATAATGCCCCTATTTGTCCAGTGCGGATTGCGGTAGTGGGATGTCCTTGGGGACCTTGAGGTTTCTACTATTTTGTAGAGTTGTGGCCAATGGAATGGGCAGTTTCTTAGGAGAGAGCAGGCACAGTACTGTGTTGTGGCTCCAGAGACCCAAGCCTGGAGGCTGTGTGGGCCACGGCAGTGCAGACAGACATCCAAAAACCCTAACTCAGCTCAGGTTTGGGGCCGAGGTTACGGCAGGCCTGATCTACAGTCCATGAGGGGAGTTCATCTGGATATGAAAGAAGGGTGAGAGGGAGGCAGTCGCTCAGTCTTTTGTCTCCGGATGTTTTGTCCACAACGGCCGTTTAATGTAGGACTTGCCTCATGGGTCGTAGAAGTCTCCCTCTCTGGTAGTTTGTACAGCCCCCAAGAGTTTGGGGTCCTTCTGTGGGAAGGGAAGTGTCCTGTTTTCTGCTTCATGTGTCCCCCCAGTAGAGGGATTCTAGAGCATAGCAGTGGGTACTGACAACTGGAATACTCGCCCTCTGGTTAAGCCTGGGGGCCTATGGATATGACAAGCCCCATATGCAGGATCTTGGTCCAGCCACTGAAAGGCGTTACTTTAATACGGGACTCACGCTGCAGGTCACAATGCATGTCTGTGCTCTAGGCGGCCTTCAAGCACTGGCGTGGCCTTTCGGACAATGCAGGTTTTCCCACATTGAACGTTGGACAACATGCCAACCACAAGGTTTCTGGCCATGGGGAAGGAGGAATTCTAATTTCTGCATCACGTTCACCCGTGGGCAGTGATTGGAGATAAGGTCTAGGTTCCGAAGCCTGAAAACCGAGGTTGGGAAGAGATGACGACCTACAGCCATAGCGGGTCCTAGGTGTCCAGGTTGGGGCCAGCTGTCTGGGTGTCGTTTGGGATGTCTTGTCTCAGGCTGTGCCAGACAGGAAATTAGTATACAGGGTGGGCTGTATAATTGCTTTACAATCGAGTGGCATGCATTAGAAAATCATTTGGGGTTTCTTATTAGCAGCATAGGGCAAAGTTTTTCTTCTGGAGGGCAGGCAGCATGCTGCATTGTGGCTTCGGAATTCCCAAACTGGAGGGCTTATGGGCCAGGAGAGTGAGGACGGAAGTCTGAGAACACAAGCTAGGCTTAGGTTTCGGGGCAAGGACATGGCAGGCACACTATGCAGAGCTGAATTGAATCTCATGCGTCTGAAGTCAGGTCGAGGTTCAGACTTTGGCTCAGGTTTGAGTTTCTGTCCATGTTGGCCCTATCAGGAAGGGGGGGCATTATGAGGCCATGGGGGTTTTCCCACTATTGGAGTTGTGAGATGCTCCAAACCGCAAGGATTCCTTCTGTGGGAAAATTAAGATTTGTTGGATGGCTCCAGGACGTCTTATAAGGTATTTTTCCAGAACAGCGTTCTAAGTATGGATGCCTGGGCAGCCAGCCTCACATTCCAATTGTCTCCTAGCAACAAGAAACGTTTGATCTGCTGGCTTGGGGTAGCAACAGAGCGGGCTGAGTTGAAATGGACTTTCCTGAGGATGGTCTTAATGTTGGATTGAGCCATGGAGACCTTGGTATGGGGCAGTGGCACCAGGGCCCTGAAGGATTCTCCTAACCAGAGGTTATGACAAAGCTCCAATGAGCAAGTTTTCCATGGGGAGACGAGATTTGTTCTTATTGGTGCCTCAGGAAACCACCATATGCTGGTATTGGAAACGAGGCCTCTGAGGAGAGATGCCTGGAAACCAAAACAATGGATCTGATTTGGGCCTAGGGTCCTGTCCGGTTCAATATTCTTCTCTGGGGACATCTGTTGTCTGAGTGGAGGTAGTTGCTCAGCTGGTTTGAGATCACCCCTGTTTGTCCTGGGCGGCCTACACTATTGGGATGGCCTCGGTACTTTGGAGGTTTTTCCTCATTTGCAAGGTTGTGGCCAATGGAATGGGAAGAATTCCCTTGAAAGGGAAGCACAGTCCTGAGGTGTGGCTCCAGGGACCCAAGTGTGGAGCGTGTGTGGTCCAGGGCTATTTGGTCAAAAGTCTGAAAACACAAACTCCACTTAGGTTGGGGGATGTAGGTATAGCCGGCCCGTTCTATAGAACGTGAGGAGAACTCTTCGGCATATGAACAAAGGGCGAATGTGAGGTGCTTGCTCATGCTTTTTTTTTTTTTTTTTTCTGGTAATGTGTCACCGATTGCCATGGAATGTCAGGGTGTCATCATGGGCCATCGATGAGGCTCCCTTTCTGGGGATTTGACCAGATCCCAAGAGTTTGGGGTCATTCTGTCGTAAGGGAGGAGGCCTTTCTCTTTTTTTTTGTTCATTTTTATTCATTTATTTATTTTTTTTTTTACCTCAGGTGGACCACCAAAAGAGGGATTCCAGAGCAGAGTCGTGGGTGGGGGCAACTGGACAACCAGACCTCTGGTTAACATTGGGACCTAGGAACATGGCAAGCCCCATATGTGGGCTCTTGGTCCAGACACTGAGAGGCCTTCCTTGAGGATAGGTCTCGCACTGAATTTCACAATGTGTTTTTGTGCCCAAGGAGAACCTCAAGTCAGGGCGTGGCCTAATGTAACATGCTGGTTTCTCCTACACTGAACATTGCACAATATGTCAACCAAAAGTTTTCTGGCCATGGGGAAGAAGGAGTTATATTTTCTGCAACTCTTTCACTCCTGGACTGTGATTGGATTTAAGGTCTAGGTTCTGAAGCCTGAAAACTGAGGTTGGGAAGAGATGAAGACCTAAGGCCATGGTGTGTCTGATGTGCTCAGTGTTCGGCCAGCTGTTTTGTGTGGGTTGGGAGGTGCAGGCTCAGGCTGTGGCAGACAGGGAATTAATGCCCAGGCTAGACTGTATCATTGGGGTGCAGTCGAGTTTAATGCAGGATGGTACTCATTTGTGGTTACTGGGTAGCCCCAAAGGGCAACGTTTTTCTTCTGGAGGGAAGACACAGTGCCACATAGTGGCTCCAGAATTCCCAAACTGGAAGGCTTGTGGGCCAGGAGTGTGAGGAAAAAATTCTGAGAACACAAGCCCGATTTAGATTTCGGTGTGAGGGGACGGCAGGCACCCTCTGCAGAGATGATTCGAGATCCCGTATACCTGAAGACAGAGCTAGGATCAGAAGTTGGCTTAGGTCGGAGTTTCTGTCCATGACGGCCCCTTCATGAAGGGGAGGGTGTCACGAGGACATGGAGGTTTTCCCACGATGGGAATTGTGAGATGCTCCAAACCGCAATGATTCCTTCTGTGGGACAGTCGAGACCTGTTGGATGGCTCCAGGACATCCCATAAGGAAGTTATCCAGAGCAGGGTTCTAAGGATGGATGCCTGGGCAGCCTGCCTCCCATTCCAGGTGTCTCATAGAGCCAAGGCAAGTTCGATCTGCTGGATCTAGGGGAGCAACCGAGGCGGGTGTGTTGAAATGGGTGAGTTGAGGATGGGTCATAATGTGCATTTGTGTCCATGTAGACCTTGGAATGGGATGCTTGATCCGGGGCCTTGAGGGATGTTCATAACCGGAGGTTTTGATGGAGCTCTAAAGAGTATGTTTCCTATGTAGAGAAGAGAATTGTTTTGATGAGTGCCTAAGGAATCTCCCATATGCTGGTATTGGAAACCAGGCCTCTGAGGAGAGATGACTGGAATCAAAAGCAATGGATCTGATTAGGGCCTAAGTGCCTGTCCAGTTCAATCTTATTCTATGGGGATATCTGTCTCTGCGTCTGAGTGGAGGTAGTTTCCTAACTTGTGAGAGATCATCCCTGTTTGTCCTGGGCAGCCAACACTATTCGGATGGCCTCGGGGAGATTGGAGGATACTCCTAATCTATAGGGTTGTGGCCAATGGAAATGGCAGAATTCCCCTGGAGAGGGAAGCCACAGTCCTGAGGTGTGGCTCCAGGGGCCCCAACTTGGATGGTGTGTGGGCCAGGACTGTGGGGACAGAAGTCTGAAAACACAAACTCAGCTTAGGTTTGGGGATGTATGTATGAAGGCTCGATCTACAGACCGTGAGAATTTTCCGGGCTATGAACAAAGGGCGAGTATGTGGCGCTTGATCAGGCTTTTGTCTCTGGATTTTGTGTCAACGGTGGCCGCGGAATGTCGGGGTGTCCTCAAGGGCCATGGACAATTCTTTCTCTGATGATTTGGCCTCATCCCAAGTGGTTGGGATCATTCTGTGGATGGGGAGAGTCCTTTCTGTATTTTTTTTTTTTTTACCTCAGGTGTCCCACCAAAGAGGGATTCCAGAGTAGAGCCCTGAGTAGGGGTGACTAGACATCTCGAACTCTGGTTGAGATTGGGGGACTAGGGGCCTGGTAAGCCCCATATGTGGGCTGTTGTTCCAGTCACTAAGAGGCTTTACATGAGGATAGGGCTCACGCTAAGGGTCACAATGTGTGTTTGTGCACATTGTGGCCCTCAGGGATAGGTGGGGCCTCCTAGTCCATGCTGCTTTCTCCTACAATGAACATTGGACAACATGCCAACCACTAGGTTTCTTGCCAAGGCGAAGGAGTAGTTCTGATTCTTGCATCACGTTCACTCCTGAGCAGTGAGTGGAGATAAGGTCTAGGTTCTGAAGGTGAAAACTGAGGTTGGGTAGAGATGATGGCCTAAAGCCATTGTGGGTGTGATAAGCTCTGTGTACGGCCAGCTGTCTGGGTGTTGGACTGGAGGTCTGCCCTCAGGCTGTGTCAGACAGGGCTTTAGTGCACAGGCTAGACTGTATAATTGGGGTATGGTCGAGTGGCATGCAGGTTGTTACTCATTTGGCGTTTCTGGTTAGCCCTATAGGGCAACATTTTTCTTCTGGAGGGCAGGCAGAGTCCTGCTTGTGTCTCCAGAATTGCCAAACTGGAGGTGTGTGGCCAGGATTGTGAGGAAGGAAGTCTGAAAACACAAGCTAGCACGAGTTTTGGGGCCAAGAGCATGGCAGGCCCACTCTGCAGAGGCTGAATCGAGATCTCCTGCAGGTGAGGTCAGGGCGAGTATCAGATGTTGCCTCAAGCTGGAGTTTGTGTCCATGACGGCCCCTTCCTGAAGGGGGTGGGGGCGTCATGAGGCCAGGGAGGTTTCCCTACGCTGGGAGTTGTGAGCTGCTCCAAACTTCAAAGTTTCCTTCTTCAGGACAGTCGAGTACTATTGGATGGTTCCAGGATGCCCCATACAGAAAGACTCGAGAGCAGGGCCGTAAGCATGGATGCCGAGAAACGCCAACTCACCTTCCCATTGCCTGGTCGAGACAAGGCATTCTCAAACTGCGGGCTCTTGGGTGAGCTACCCAGAAGGCTGAGTTTAAATGGACTCTCCTGAGGATGAGTCATAATGTGGGTTGGTGGCCATGGAGACCTTGAAATGTGGCAGTAGCTAAGGGACTCTGCAGGATTCTCCAACCCGAAGGGCTTGACACAACCCCAACAAGGAAGCTTCCCATGTGGAGATGAGAGGTCTTCTGTCTGGTGCCTCAGGAAAGCCCCGTGTGCTGGTCTTCGAACCCAGGCCTCTGAGGAGTGATACCTGGACACCAAAGCAAGAGTTCATAATAGGGCCTAGGGGCCTGTCTGGTTCAATCTTCTGTCTCTGAGGATATCTGTCTGTGTGTCTGCGTGGAGGTAGTAGTTGCTCAGCATGTGTCATAATGCCCCTATTTGTCCAGTGCGGCTTGCGGTAGTGGGATGTCCTTGGGGACCTTGAGGTTTCTACTATTTTGTAGAGTTGTGGCCAATGGAATGGGCAGTTTCTTAGGAGAGAGCAGGCACAGTACTGTGGTGTGGCTCCAGAGACCCCAGCCTGGAGGCTGTGTGGGCCATGGCTGTGCAGACAGACATCCAAAAACCCTAACTCAGCTCAGGTTTGGGGCCGAGGTTACGGCAGGCCTGATCTACAGTCCATGAGGGGAGTTCCTCTGGATATGAAAGAAGGTTGAGAGGGAGGCAGTCGCTCCGGCTTTTGTCTCTGGATGTTTTGTCCACAATGGCCGTTTAATGTAGGAGTTGCCTCATGGGTCGTAGAAGTCTCCCTCTCTGGTAGTTTGTCCAGCCCCCAAGAGTTTGGGGTCCTTCTGTGGGAAGGGAAGTGTCCTGTTTTCTGCTTCATGTGTCCCCTCAGTAGAGGGATTCTAGAGCATAGCAGTGGGTACTGACAACTGGAATACTCGCCCTCTGGTTTAGCCTGGGGGCCTATGGATATGACAAGCCCCATATGCAGGATCTTGGTCCAGCCACTGAAAGGCGTTACTTTAATACGGGACTCACGCTGCAGGTCACAATGCATGTCTGTGCCCTAGGCGGCCCTCAAGCACTGGCGTGGCCTTTCGGACAATGCAGGTTTTCCCACATTGAACGTTGGACAACATGCCAACCACAAGGTTTCTGGCCATGGGGAAGGAGGAATTCTAATTTCTGCATCACGTTCACCCCTGGGCCGTGATTGGAGATAAGGTCTAGGTTCTGAAGCCTGAAAACCGAGGTTGGGAAGAGATGACGACCTACAGCCATAGCAGGTCCTATGTGTCCAGGTTGGGGCCAGCTGTCTGGGTGTCGTTTGGGATGTCTTGTCTCAGGCTGTGCCAGACAGGGCATTAGTATACAGGGTGGGCTGTATAATTGCTTTACAATCGAGTGGCATGCATTAGAAAATCATTTGGGGTTTCTTATTAGCAGGATAGGGCAAAGTTTTTCTTCTGGAGGGCAGGCAGCATGCTGCATTGTGGCTTCGGAATTCCCAAACTGGAGGGCTTATGGGCCAGGAGAGTGAGGACGGAAGTCTGAGAACACAAGCTAGGCTTAGGTTTCGGGGCAAGGACATGGCAGGCACACTATGCAGAGCTGTATTGAGATCTCATGCGTCTGAAGTCAGGTCGAGGTTCAGACTTTGGCTCAGGTTTGAGTTTCTGTCCATGTTGGCCCCATCAGGAAGGGGGGGCATTATGAGGCCATGGGGGTTTTCCCACTATTGGAGTTGTGAGATGCTCCAAACCGCAAGGATTCCTTCTGTGGGAAAATTAAGATTTGTTGGATGGCTCCAGGACGTCTTATAAGGTATTTTTCCAGAACAGCGTTCTAAGTATGGATGCCTGGGCAGCCAGCCTCACATTCCAATTGTCTCCTAGCAACAAGAAATGTTTGATCTGCTGGCTTGGGGTAGCAACAGAGCGTGCTGAGTTGAAATGGACTTTCCTGAGGATGGTCTTAATGTTGGATTGAGCCATGGAGACCTTGGTATGGGGCAGTGGCACCAGGGCCCTGAAGGATTCTCCTAACCAGAGGTTATGACAAAGCTCCAATGAGCAAGTTTTCCATGGGGAGACGAGATTTGTTCTTATTGGTGCCTCAGGAAACCACCATATGCTGGTATTGGAAACGAGGCCTCTGAGGAGAGATGCCTGGAAACCAAAACAATGGATCTGATTTGGGCCTAGGGTCCTGTCCGGTTCAATATTCTTCTCTGGGGACATCTGTTGTCTGAGTGGAGGTAGTTGCTCAGCTGGTTTGAGATCACCCCTGTTTGTCCTGGGCGGCCTACACTATTGGGATGGCCTCGGTGACTTTGGAGGTTTTTCCTCATTTGCAAGGTTGTGGCCAATGGAATGGGAAGAATTCCCTTGAAAGGGAAGCACAGTCCTGAGGTGTGGCTCCAGGGACCCAAATGTGGAGCGTGTGTGGTCCAGGGCTATTTGGTCAAAAGTCTGAAAACACAAACTCCACTTAGGTTGGGGGATGTAGGTATGGCCGGCCCGTTCTATAGAACGTGAGGAGAAATCTTCGGCATATGAACAAAGGGCGAATGTGAGGTGCTTGCTCATGCTTTTTTTTTTTTTTTTTCTGGTAATGTGTCACCGATTGCCATGGAATGTCAGGGTGTCATCATGGGCCATCGATGAGGCTCCCTTTCTGGGGATTTGACCAGATCCCAAGAGTTTGGGGTCATTCTGTCGTAAGGGAGGAGGCCTTTCTCTTTTTTTTTGTTCATTTTTATTCATTTATTTTTTTTTTTTTTTTACCTCAGGTGGACCACCAAAAGAGGGATTCCAGAGCAGAGTCGTGGGTGGGGGCAACTGGAAAACCAGACCTCTGGTTAACATTGGGACCTAGGAACATGGCAAGCCCCATATGTGGGCTCTTGGTCCAGACACTGAGAGGCCTTCCTTGAGGATAGGTCTCGCACTGAATTTCACAATGTGTTTTTGTGCCCAAGGAGCCCCTCAAGTCAGGGCGTGGCCTAATGTAACATGCTGGTTTCTCCTACACTGAACATTGCACAATATGTCAACCAAAAGTTTTCTGGCCATGGGGAAGAAGGAGTTCTATTTTCTGCAACTCTTTCACTCCTGGACTGTGATTGGATTTAAGGTCTAGGTTCTGAAGCCTGAAAACTGAGGTTGGGAAGAGATGAAGACCTAAGGCCATGGTGTGTCTGATGTGCTCAGTGTTCGGCCAGCTGTTGAGTGTGGGTTGGGAGGTGCAGGCTCAGGCTGTGGCAGACAGGGAATTAATGCCCAGGCTAGACTGTATCATTGGGGTGCAGTCGAGTTTAATGCAGGATGGTACTCATATGTGGTTACAGGGTAGCCCCAAAGGGCAACGTTTTTCTTCTGGAGGGAAGACACAGTGCCACATAGTGGCTCCAGAATTCCCAAACTGGAAGGCTTGTGGGCCAGGAGTGTGAGGAAAAAATTCTGAGAACACAAGCCCGATTTAGATTTCGGTGTGAGGGGAAGGCAGGCACCCTCTGCAGAGATGATTCGAGATCCCGTATACCTGAAGACAGAGCTAGGATCAGAAGTTGGCTTAGGTCGGAGTTTCTGTCCATGACGGCCCCTTCATGAAGGGGAGGGTGTCACGAGGACATGGAGGTTTTCCCACGATGGGAATTGTGAGATGCTCCAAACCGCAATGATTCCTTCTGTGGGACAGTCGAGACCTGTTGGATGGCTCCAGGACATCCCATAAGGAAGTTATCCAGAGCAGGGTTCTAAGGATGGATGCCTGGGCAGCCTGCCTCCCATTCCAGGTGTCTCATAGAGCCAAGGCAAGTTCGATCTGCTGGATCTAGGGGAGCAACCGAGGCGGGTGTGTTGAAATGGGTGAGTTGAGGATGGGTCATAATGTGCATTTGTGTCCATGTAGACCTTGGAATGGGATGCTTGATCCGGGGCCTTGAGGGATGTTCATAACCGGAGGTTTTGATGGAGCTCTAAAGAGTATGTTTCCTATGTAGAGAAGAGAATTGTTTTGATGAGTGCCTAAGGAATCTCCCATATGCTGGTATTGGAAACCAGGCCTCTGAGGAGAGATGACTGGAATCAAAAGCAATGGATCTGATTAGGGCCTAAGTGCCTGTCCAGTTCAATCTTATTCTATGGGGATATCTGTCTCTGCGTCTGAGTGGAGGTAGTTTCCTAACTTGTGAGAGATCATCCCTGTTTGTCCTGGGCAGCCAACACTATTCGGATGGCCTCGGGGAGATTGGAGGATACTCCTAATCTATAGGGTTGTGGCCAATGGAAATGGCAGAATTCCCCTGGAGAGGGAAGCCACAGTCCTGAGTTGTGGCTCCAGGGGCCCCAAACTTGGATGGTGTGTGGGCCAGGACTGTGGGGACAGAAGTCTGAAAACACAAACTCAGCTTAGGTTTGGGGATGTATGTATGAAGGCTCGATCTACAGACCGTGAGAATTTTCCGGGCTATGAACAAAGGGCGAGTATGTGGCGCTTGATCAGGCTTTTGTCTCTGGATTTTGTGTCAACGGTGGCCGCGGAATGTCGGGGTGTCCTCAAGGGCCATGGACAATTCTTTCTCTGATGATTTGGCCTCATCCCAAGTGGTTGGGATCATTCTGTGGATGGGAAGAGTCCTTTCTGTATTTTTTTTTTTTTACCTCAGGTGTCCCACCATAGAGGGATTCCAGAGTAGAGCCCTGAGTAGGGGTGACTAGACATCTCGAACTCTGGTTGAGATTGGGGGACTAGGGGCCTGGTAAGCCCCATATGTGGGCTGTTGTTCCAGTCACTAAGAGGCTTTACATGAGGATAGGGCTCACGCTGAGGGTCACAATGTGTGTTTGTGCACATTGTGGCCCTCAGGGATAGGTGGGGCCTCCTAGTCCATGCTGCTTTCTCCTACAATGAACATTGGACAACATGTAACCACTAGGTTTCTTGCCAAGGCGAAGGAGTAGTTCTGATTCTTGCATCACGTTCACTCCTGAGCAGTGAGTGGAGATAAGGTCTAGGTTCTGAAGGTAAAAACTGAGGTTGGGTAGAGATGATGGCCTAAAGCCATTGTGGGTGTGAAAAGCTCTGTGTACGGCCAGCTGTCTGGGTGTTGGACTGGAGGTCTGCCCTCAGGCTGTGTCAGACAGGGCTTTAGTGCACAGGCTAGACTGTATAATTGGGGTATGGTCGAGTGGCATGCAGGTTGTTACTCATTTGGCGTTTCTGGTTAGCCCTATAGGGCAACATTTTTCTTCTGGAGGGCAGGCAGAGTGCTGCATTGTGTCTCCAGAATTGCCAAACTGGAGGTGTGTGGCCAGGATTGTGAGGAAGGAAGTCTGAAAACACAAGCTAGCACGAGTTTTGGGGCCAAGAGCATGGCAGGCCCACTCTGCAGAGGCTGAATCGAGATCTCCTGCAGGTGAGGTCAGGGCGAGTATCAGATGTTGCCTCAAGCTGGAGTTTGTGTCCATGACGGCCCCTTCCTGAAGGGGGTGGGGGCGTCATGAGGCCAGGGAGTTTTCCCTACGCTGGGAGTTGTGAGCTGCTCCAAACTTCAAAGTTTCCTTCTTCAGGACAGTCGAGTACTATTGGATGGTTCCAGGATGCCCCATACAGAAAGACTCGAGAGCAGGGCCGTAAGCATGGATGCCGAGAAACGCCAACTCACCTTCCCATTGCCTGGTCGAGACAAGGCACGCTCAATCTGCGGGCTCTTGGGTGAGCTACCCAGAAGGCTGAGTTTAAATGGACTCTCCTGAGGATGAGTCATAATGTGGGTTGGTGGCCATGGAGACCTTGGAATGTGGCAGTAGCTAAGGGACTCTGCAGGATTCTCCAACCCGAAGGGCTTGACACAACCCCAACAAGGAAGCTTCCCATGTGGAGATGAGAGGTCTTCTGTCTGGTGCCTCAGGAAACCCCGTATGCTGGTCTTCGAACCCAGGCCTCTGAGGAGTGATACCTGGAAACCAAAGCAAGAGTTCATAATAGGGCCTAGGGGCCTGTCTGGTTCAATCTTCTGTCTCTGCGGATATCTGTCTGTGTGTCTGCATGGAGGTAGTAGTTGCTCAACTTGTGTCATAATGCCCCTATTTGTCCAGTGCGGCTTGCGGTAGTGGGATGTCCTTGGGGACCTTGAGGTTTCTACTATTTTGTAGAGTTGTGGCCAATGGAATGGGCAGTTTCTTAGGAGAGAGCAGGCACAGTACTGTGGTGTGGCTCCAGAGACCCCAACCTGGAGGCTGTGTGGGCCATGGCTGTGCAGACAGATATCCAAAAACCCTAACTCAGCTCAGGTTTGGGGCCGAGGTTACGGCAGGCCTGATCTACAGTCCATGAGGGGAGTTCCTCTGGATATGAAAGAAGGGTGAGAGGGAGGCAGTCGCTCAGGCTTTTGTCTCTGGATGTTTTGTCCATAATGGCCGTTTAATGTAGGAGTTGCCTCATGGGACGTAGAAGTCTCCCTCTCTGGTACTTGTCCAGCCCCCAAGAATTTGGGGTCATTCTGTGGGAAGGGAAATGTCCTGTTTTCTGCTTCATGTGTCCCCCCATTAGAGGGATTCTAGAGCATAGCAGTGGGTACTGACAACTGGAATACTCGCCCTCTGGTTAAGCCTGGGGGCCTATGGATATGACAAGCCCCATGTGCAGGATCTTGGTCCAGCCACTGAAAGGCGTTACTTTAATACGGGACTCACGCTGCAGGTCACAATGCATGTCTGTGCCCTAGGCGGCCCTCTAGCACTGGCGTGGCCTTTCGGACAATGCAGGTTTTCCCACATTGAACGTTGGACAACATGCCAACCACAAGGTGTCTGGCCATGGGGAAGGAGGAATTCTAATTTCTGCATCACGTTCACCCCTGGGCAGTGATTGGAGATAAGGTCTAGGTTCTGAAGCCTGAAAACCGAGGTTGGGAAGAGATGACGACCTACAGCCATAGCGGGTCCTAGGTGTCCAGGTTGGGGCCAGCTGTCTGGGTGTCGTTTGGGATGTCTTGTCTCAGGCTCTGCCAGACAGGGCATTAGTATACAGGGTGGGCTGTATAATTGCTTTACAATCGAGTGGCATGCATTAGAAAATCATTTGGGGTTTCTTATTAGCAGCATAGGGCAAAGTTTTTCTTCTGGAGGGCAGGCAGCATGCTGCATTGTGGCTCCGGAATTCCCAAACTGGAGGGCTTATGGGCCAGGAGAGTGAGGACGGAAGTCTGAGAACACAAGCTAGGCTTAGGTTTCGGGGCAAGGACATGGCAGGCACACTCTGCAGAGCTGAATTGAGATCTCATGCGTCTGAAGTCAGGTCGAGGTTCAGACTTTGGCTCAGGTTTGAGTTTCTGTCCATGTTGGCCCCTTCAGGAAGGGGGGGCATTATGAGGCCATGGGGGTTTTCCCACTATTGGAGTTGTGAGATGCTCCAAACCGCAAGGATTCCTTCTGTGGGACAATTAAGATTTGTTGGATGGCTCCAGGACGTCTTATAAGGTATTTTTCCAGAACAGCGTTCTAAGTATGGATGCCTGGGCAGCCAGCCTCACATTCCAATTGTCTCCTAGCAACAAGAAACGTTTGATCTGCTGGCTTGGGGTAGCAACAGAGCGGGCTGAGTTGAAATGGACTTTCCTGAGGATGGTCTTAATGTTGGATTGAGTCCATGGAGACCTTGGTATGGGGCAGTGGCACCAGGGCCCTGAAGGATTCTCCTAACCAGAGGTTATGACAAAGCTCCAATGAGCAAGTTTTCCATGGGGATACGAGATTTGTTCTTATTGGTGCCTCAGGAAACCACCATATGCTGGTATTGGAAACGAGGCCTCTGAGGAGAGATGCCTGGAAACCAAAGCAATGGATCTGATTAGGGCCTAGGGTCCTGTCCGGTTCAATATTCTTCTCTGGGGACATCTGTTGTCTGAGTGGAGGTAGTTGCTCAGCTGGTTTGAGATCACCCCTGTTTGTCATGGGCGGCCTACACTATTGGGATGGCCTCGGTGACTTTGGAGGTTTTGCCTCAATTGCAAGGTTGTGGCCAATGGAATGGGAAGAATTCCCTTGAAAGGGAAGCACAGTCCTGAGGTGTGGCTCCAGGGACCCAAGTGTGGAGCGTGTGTGGTCCAGGGCTATTTGGTCAAAAGTCTGAAAACACAAACTCCACTTAGGTTGGGGGATGTAGGTAGGGCCGGCCCGATCTATAGACCGCGAGGAGAACTCTTCGGCATATGAACAAAGGGCGAATGTGAGGTGCTTGCTCATGCTTTTTTTTTTTTTTTTTCTGGAAATGTGTCACCGATTGCCATGGAATGTCGGGGTGTCCTCATGGGCCATCGATGAGGCTCCCTTTCTGGGGATTTGACCAGATCCCAAGAGTTTGGGGTCATCCCTCGTAAGGGAGGAGGCCTTTCTGGTTTTTTTTGTTTATTTTTATTTATTTATTTTTTTTTTTTACCTCAGGTGGACCACCAAAAGAGGGATTCCAGAGCAGAGTCGTGGGTGGGGGCAACTGGACAACCAGACCTCTGGTTAACATTGGGACCTAAGAACATGGCAAGCCCCATATGTGGGCTCTTGGTCCAGACACCGAGAGGCCTTCCTTGAGGATAGGTTTCGCACTGAGTTTCACAATGTGTTTTTGTGCCCAAGGAGCCCCTCAAGTCAGGGTGTGGCCTAATGTACCATGCTGGTTTCTCCTACACTGAACGTTGCACAATATGGCAACCAAAAGTTTTCTGGCCATGGGGAAGAAGGAGTTCTATTTTCTGCAACTCTTTCACTCCTGGACTGTGATTGGATTTAAGGTCTAGGTTCTGAAGCCTGAAAACTGAGGTTGGGAAGAGATGAAGACCTAAGGCCATGGTGTGTCTGATTGCTCAGTGTTCGGCCATATGTTGAGTGTGGGTTGGGAGGTGCAGGCTCAGGCTGTGGCAGACAGGGAATTAATGCCCAGGCTAGACTGTATCATTGGGGTGCAGTCGGGTTTCGTGCAGGATGGTACTCATTTGTGGATACTGGGTAGCCCCAAAGGGCAACGTTTTTCTTCTGGAGGGAAGACACAGTGCCACATAGTGGCTCCAGAATTCCCAAACTGGAAGGCTTGTGGGCCAGGAGTGTGAGGAAAAAATTCTGAGAACACAAGCCAGACTTAGATTTCGGGGTGAGGGGACGGCAGGCACCCTCTGCAGAGATGATTCGAGATCCCGTATACCTGAAGACAGAGCTAGGATCAGAAGTTGGCTTAGGTCGGAGTTTCTGTCCATGACGGCCCCTTCATGAAGGGGAGGGTGTCACGAGGACATGGAGGTTTTCCCACGATAGGAATTGTGAGATGCTCCAAACCGCAATGATTCCTTCTGTGGGACAGTCGAGACCTGTTGGATAGCTCCAGGACATCCCATAAGGAAGTTATCCAGAGCAGGGTTCTAAGGATGGATGCCTGGGCAGCCTGCCTCCCATTCCAGGTGTCTCATAGAGCCAAGGCAAGTTCGATCTGCTGGATCTAGGGGAGCAACCGAGGCGGGTGTGTTGAAATGGGTGAGTTGAGGATGGGTCATAATGTGCATTTGTGTCCATGTGGACCTTGGAATGGGGTGCTTGATCCGGGGCCTTGAGGGATGTTCATAACCGGGGGTTTTGATGGAGCTCTAAAGAGTATGTTTCCTATGTAGAGAAGAGAATTGTTTTGATGAGTGCCTAAGGAATCTCCCATATGCTGGTATTGGAAACCAGGCCTCTGAGGAGAGATGACTGGAATCAAAAGCAATGGATCTGATTAGGGCCTAAGTGCCTGTCCAGTTCAATCTTATTCTCTGGGGATATCTGTCTCTGGGTCTGAGTGGAGGTAGTTTCCTAACTTGTGAGAGATCATCCCTGTTTGTCCTGGGCAGCCAACACTATTCGGATGGCCTCGGGGAGATTGGAGGATACTCCTAATCTTGAGGGTTGTGGCCAATGGAAATGGCAGAATTCCCCTGGAGAGGGAAGCCACAGTCCTGAGGTGTGGCTCCAGGGGCCCCAACTTGGATGGTGTGTGGGCCAGGACTGTGGGGACAGAAGTCTGAAAACACAAACTCAGCTTAGGTTTGGGGATGTATGTATGAAGGCTCGATCTACAGACCGTGAGAATTTTCCGGGCTATGAACAAAGGGCGAGTATGTGGCGCTTGATCAGGCTTTTGTCTCTGGATTTTGTGTCAACGGTGGCCGCGGAATGTCGGGGTGTCCTCAAGGGCCATGGACAATTCTTTCTCTGATGATTTGGCCTGATCCCAAGTGGTTGGGATCATTCTGTGGATGGGAAGAGTCCTTTCTGTATTTTTTTTTTTTACCTCAGGTGTCCCACCAAAGAGGGATTCCAGAGTAGAGCCCTGAGTAGGGGTGACTAGACATCTCGAACTCTGGTTGAGATTGGGGGACTAGGGGCTTGGCAAGCCCCATATGTGGGCTGTTGTTCCAGTCACTAAGAGGCTTTACATGAGGATAGGGCTCACGCTGAGGGTCACAATGTGTGTTTGTGCACATGGTGGCCCTCAGGGATAGGTGGGGCCTCATAGTCCATGCTGCTTTCTCCTACAATGAACATTGGACAACATGCCAACCACTAGGTTTCTTGCCAAGGCGAAGGAGAAGTTCTGATTCTTGCATCACGTTCACTCCTGAGCAGTGAGTGGAGATAAGGTCTAGGTTCTGAAGGTGAAAACTGAGGTTGGGTAGAGATGATGGCCTAAAGCCATTGTGGGTGTGATATGCTCTGTGTAAGGCCAGCTGTCTGGGTGTTGGACTGGAGGTCTGCCCTCAGGCTGTGTCAGACAGGGCTTTAGTGCACAGGCTAGACTGTATAATTGGGGTATGGTCGAGTGGCATGCAGGTTGTTACTCATTTGGCGTTTCTGGTTAGCCCTATAGGGCAACATTTTTCTTCTGCAGGGCAGGCAGAGTGCTGCATTGTGTCTCCAGAATTGCCAAACTGGAGGGGTGGGGCCAGGTTTGTGAGGAAGGAAGTCTGAAAACACAAGCTAGCACGAGTTTTGGGGCCAAGAGCATGGCAGGCCCACTCTGCAGAGGCTGAATCGAGATCTCCTGCAGGTGAGGTCAGGGCGAGTATCAGATGTTGCCTCAAGCTGGAGTTTGTGTCCATGACGTCCCCTTCCTGAAGGGGGTGGGGGCGTCATGAGGCCAGGGAGGTTTCCCTACGCTGGGAGTTGTGAGCTGCTCCAAACTTCAAAGTTTCCTTCTTCAGGACAGTCGAGTACTATTGGATGGTTCCAGGATGCCCCATACAGAAAGACTCGAGAGCAGGGCCGTAAGCATGGATGCCGAGAAACGCCAACTCACCTTCCCATTGCCTGGTCGAGACAAGGCACGCTCAATCTGCGGGCTCTTGGGTGAGCTACCCAGAAGGCTGAGTTTAAATGGACTCTCCTGAGGATGAGTCATAATGTGGGTTGGTGGCCATGGAGACCTTGGAATGTGGCAGTAGCTAAGGGACTCTGCAGGATTCTCCATCCCGAAGGGCTTGACACAACCCCAACAAGGAAGCTTCCCATGTGGAGATGAGAGGTCTTCTGTCTGGTGCCTCAGGAAAGCCCCGTATGCAGGTCTTCGAACCCAGGCCTCTGAGGAGTGATACCTGGACACCATAGCAAGAGTTCATAATAGGGCCTAGGGGCCTGTCTGGTTCAATCTTCTGTCTCTGCGGATATCTGTCTTTGTGTCTGCATGGAGGTAGTAGTTGCTCAGCTTGTGTCATAATGCCCCTATTTGTCCAGTGCGGCTTGCGGTAGTGGGATGTCCTTGGGGACCTTGAGGTTTCTACTATTTTGTAGAGTTGTGGCCAATGGAATGGGCAGTTTCTTAGGAGAGAGCAGGCACAGTACTGTGGTGTGGCTCCAGAGACCCCAGCCTGGAGGCTGTGTGGGCCATGGCTGTGCAGACAGACATCCAAAAACCCTAACTCAGCTCAGGTTTGGGGCCGAGGTTACGGCAGGCCTGATCTACAGTCCACGAGGGGAGTTCCTCTGGATATGAAAGAAGGGTGAGAGGGAAGCAGTCGCTCAGGCTTTTGTCTCTGGATGTTTTGTCCACAATGGCCGTTTAATGTAGGACTTGCCTCATGGGTCGTAGAAGTCTCCCTCTCTGGTAGTTTGTCCAGCCCCCAAGAGTTTGGGGTCCTTCTGTGGGAAGGGAAGTGTCCTGTTTTCTGCTTCATGTGTCCCCCCAGTAGAGGGATTCTAGAGCATAGCAGTGGGTACTGACAACTGGAATACTCGCCCTCTGGTTAAGCCTGGGGGCCTATGGATATGACAAGCCCCATATGCAGGATCTTGGTCCAGCCACTGAAAGGCGTTACTTTAATAAGGGACTCACGCTGCAGGTCACAATGCATGTCTGTGCCCTAGGCGGCCCTCAAGCACTGGCGTGGCCTTTCGGACAATGCAGGTTTTCCCACATTGAACGTTGGACAACATGCCAACCACAAGGTTTCTGGCCATGGGGAAGGAGGAATTCTAATTTCTGCATCACGTTCACCCCTGGGCAGTGATTGGAGATAAGGTCTAGGTTCTGAAGCCTGAAAACCGAGGTTGGGAAGAGATGACGACCTACAGCCATAGCGGGTCCTATGTGTCCAGGTTGGGGCCAGCTGTCTGGGTGTCGTTTGGGATGTCTTGTCTCAGGCTCTGCCAGACAGGGCATTAGTGTACAGGGTGGGCTGTATAATTGCTTTGCAATCGAGTGGCATGCATTAGAAAATCATTTGGGGTTTCTTATTAGCAGCATAGGGCAAAGTTTTTCTTCTGGAGGGCAGGCAGCATGCTGCATTGTGGCTTCGGAATTCCCAAACTGGAGGGCTTATGGGCCAGGAGAGTGAGGACGGAAGTCTGAGAACACAAGCTAGGCTTAGGTTTCGGGGCAAGGACATGGCAGGCACACTCTGCAGAGCTGAATTGAGATCTCATGCGTCTGAATTCAGGTCGAGGTTCAGACTTTGGCTCAGGTTTGAGTTTCTGTCCATGTTGGCCCCTTCAGGAAGGGGGGACATTATGAGGCCATGGAGGTTTTCCCACTATTGGAGTTGTGAGATGCTCCAAACCGCAAGGATTCCTTCTGTGGGACAATTAAGATTTGTTGGATGGCTCCAGGACGTCTTATAAGGTATTTTTCCAGAACAGCGTTCTAAGTATGGATGCCTGGGCAGCCAGCCTCACATTCCAATTGTCTCCTAGCAACAAGAAACGTTTGATCTGCTGGCTTGGGGTAGCAACAGAGGGGGCTGAGTTGAAATGGACTTTCCTGAGGATGGTCTTAATGTTGGATTGAGTCCATGGAGACCTTGGTATGGGGCAGTGGCACCAGGGCCCTGAAGGATTCTCCTAACCAGAGGTTATGACAAAGCTCCAATGAGCAAGTTTTCCATGGGGAGACGAGATTTGTTCTTATTGGTGCCTCAGGAAACCACCATATGCTGGTATTGGAAACGAGGCATTGAGGAGAGATGCCTGGAAACCAAAGCAATGGATCTGATCAGGGCCTAGGGTCCTGTCCGGTTCAATATTCTTCTCTGGGGACATCTGTTGTCTGAGTGGAGGTAGTTGCTCAGCTGGTTTGAGATCACCCCTGTTTGTCCTGGGCGGCCTACACTATTGGGATGTCCTCGGTGACTTTGGAGGTTTTTCCTCATTTGCAAGGTTGTGGCCAATGGAATGGGAAGAATTCCCTTGAAAGGGAAGCACAGTCCTGAGGTGTGGCTCCAGGGACCCAAGTGTGGAGCGTGTGTGGTCCAGGGCTATTTGGTCAAAAGTCTGAAAACACAAACTCCACTTAGGTTGGGGGATGTAGGTAGGGCCGGCCCGATCTATAGACCGTGAGGAGAACTCTTCGGCATATGAACAAAGGGCGAATGTGAGGTGCTTGCTCATGCTTTTTTTTTTTTTTTTCTGGAAATGTGTCACCGATTGCCATGGAATGTCGGGGTGTCCTCATGGGCCATCGATGAGGCTCCCTTTCTGGGGATTTGACCAGATCCCAAGAGTTTGGGGTCAACCCTCGTAAGGGAGGAGGCCTTTCTGTTTTTTTTTTGTTTATTTTTATTTATTTATTTATTTTTTTTACCTCAGGTGGACCACCAAAAGAGGGATTCCAGAGCAGAGTCGTGGGTGGGGGCAACTGGACAACCAGACCTCTGGTTAACATTGGGACCTAAGAACATGGCAAGCCCCATATGTGGGCTCTTGGTCCAGACACCGAGAGGCCTTCCTTGAGGATAGGTTTCGCACTGAGTTTCACAATGTGTTTTTGTGCCCAAGGAGCCCCTCAAGTCAGGGTGTGGCCTAATGTACCATGCTGGTTTCTCCTACACTGAACGTTGCACAATATGGCAACCAAAAGTTTTCTGGCCATGGGGAAAAAGGAGTTCTATTTTCTGCAACTCTTTCACTCCTGGACTGTGATTGGATTTAAGGTCTAGGTTCTGAAGCCTGAAAACTGAGGTTGGGAAGAGATGAAGACCTAAGGCCATGGTGTGTCTGATTGCTCAGTGTTCGGCCATATGTTGAGTGTGGGTTGGGAGGTGCAGGCTCAGGCTGTGGCAGACAGGGAATTAATGCCCAGGCTAGACTGTATCATTGGGGTGCAGTCGGGTTTCGTGCAGGATGGTACTCATTTGTGGATACTGGGTAGCCCCAAAGGGCAACGTTTTTCTTCTGGAGGGAAGACACAGTGCCACATAGTGGCTCCAGAATTCCCAAACTGGAAGGCTTGTGGGCCAGGAGTGTGAGGAAAAAATTCTGAGAACACAAGCCAGACTTAGATTTCGGGGTGAGGGGACGGCAGGCACCCTCTGCAGAGATGATTCGAGATCCCGTATACCTGAAGACAGAGCTAGGATCAGAAGTTGGCTTAGGTCGGAGTTTCTGTCCATGACGGCCCCTTCATGAAGGGGAGGGTGTCACGAGGACATGGAGGTTTTCCCACGATGGGAATTGTGAGATGCTCCAAACCGCAATGATTCCTTCTGTGGGACAGTCGAGACCTGTTGGATAGCTCCAGGACATCCCATAAGGAAGTTATCCAGAGCAGGGTTCTAAGGATGGATGCCTGGGCAGCCTGCCTCCCATTCCAGGTGTCTCATAGAGCCAAGGCAAGTTCGATCTGCTGGATCTAGGGGAGCAACCGAGGCGGGTGTGTTGAAATGGGTGAGTTGAGGATGGGTCATAATGTGCATTTGTGTCCATGTGGACCTTGGAATGGGGTGCTTGATCCGGGGCCTTGAGGGATGTTCATAACCGGGGGTTTTGATGGAGCTCTAAAGAGTATGTTTCCTATGTAGAGAAGAGAATTGTTTTGATGAGTGCCTAAGGAATCTCCCATATGCTGGTATTGGAAACCAGGCCTCTGAGGAGAGATGACTGGAATCAAAAGCAATGGATCTGATTAGGGCCTAAGTGCCTGTCCAGTTCAATCTTATTCTCTGGGGATATCTGTCTCTGGGTCTGAGTGGAGGTAGTTTCCTAACTTGTGAGAGATCATCCCTGTTTGTCCTGGGCAGCCAACACTATTCGGATGGCCTCGGGGAGATTGGAGGATACTCCTAATCTATAGGGTTGTGGCCAATGGAAATGGCAGAATTTCCTTGGAGAGGGAAGCCACAGTCCTGAGGTGTGGCTCCAGGGGCCCCAACTTGGATGGTGTGTGGGCCAGGACTGTGGGGACAGAAGTCTGAAAACACAAACTCAGCTTAGGTTTGGGGATGTATGTATGAAGGCTCGATCTACAGACCGTGAGAATTTTCCGGGCTATGAACAAAGGGCGAGTATGTGGCGCTTGATCAGGCTTTTGTCTCTGGATTTTGTGTCAACGGTGGCCGCGGAATGTCGGGGTGTCCTCAAGGGCCATGGACAATTCTTTCTCTGATGATTTGGCCTGATCCCAAGTGGTTGGGATCATTCTGTGGATGGGAAGAGTCCTTTCTGTATTTTTTTTTTTTTTACCTCAGGTGTCCCACCAAAGAGGGATTCCAGAGTAGAGCCCTGAGTAGGGGTGACTAGACATCTCGAACTCTGGTTGAGATTGGGGGACTAGGGGCCTGGCAAGCCCCATATGTGGGCTGTTGTTCCAGTCACTAAGAGGCTTTACATGAGGATAGGGCTCACGCTGAGGGTCACAATGTGTGTTTGTGCACATTGTGGCCCTCAGGGATAGGTGGGGCCTCATAGTCCATGCTGCTTTCTCCTACAATGAACATTGGACAACATGCCAACCACTAGGTTTCTTGCCAAGGCGAAGGAGAAGTTCTGATACTTGCATCACGTTCACTCCTGAGCAGTGAGTGGAGATAAGGTCTAGTTTCTGAAGGTGAAAACTGAGGTTGGGTAGAGATGATGGCCTAAAGCCATTGTGGGTGTGATATGCTCTGTGTACGGCCAGCTGTCTGGGTGTTGGACTGGAGGTCTGCCCTCAGGCTGTGTCAGACAGGGCTTTAGTGCACAGGCTAGACTGTATAATTGGGGTATGGTCGAGTGGCATGCAGGTTGTTACTCATTTGGCGTTTCTGGTTAGCCCTATAGGGCAACATTTTTCTTCTGGAGGGCAGGCAGAGTGCTGCATTGTGTCTCCAGAATTGCCAAACTGGAGGGGTGGGGCCAGGTTTGTGAGGAAGGAAGTCTGAAAACACAAGCTAGCACGAGTTTTGGGGCCATGAGCATGGCAGGCCCACTCTGCAGAGGCTGAATCGAGATCTCCTGCAGGTGAGGTCAGGGCGAGTATCAGATGTTGCCTCAAGCTGGAGTTTGTGTCCATGACGGCCCCTTCCTGAAGGGGGTGGGGGCGTCATGAGGCCAGGGAGGTTTCCCTACGCTGGGAGTTGTGAGCTGCTCCAAACTTCAAAGTTTCCTTCTTCAGGACAGTCGAGTACTATTGGTTGGTTCCAGGATGCCCCATACAGAAAGACTCGAGAGCAGGGCCGTAAGCATGGATGCCGAGAAACGCCAACTCACCTTCCCATTGCCTGGTCGAGACAAGGCACGCTCAATCTGCGGGCTCTTGGGTGAGCTACCAAGAAGGCTGAGTTTAAATGGACTCTCCTGAGGATGAGTCATAATGTGGGTTGGTGGCCATGGAGACCTTGGAATGTGGCAGTAGCTAAGGGACTCTGCAGGATTCTCCAACCCGAAGGGCTTGACACAACCCCAACAAGGAAGCTTCCCATGTGGAGATGAGAGGTCTTCTGTCTGGTGCCTCAGGAAAGCCACGTATGCTGGTCTTCGAACCCAGGCCTCTGAGGAGTGATACCTGGAAACCAAAGCAAGAGTTCATAATAGGGCCAAGGGGCCTGTCTGGTTCAATCTTCTGTCTCTGCGGATATCTGTCTTTGTGTCTGCATGGAGGTAGTAGTTGCTCAACTTGTGTCATAATGCCCCTATTTGTCCAGTGCGGCTTGCGGTAGTGGGATGTCCTTGGGGACCTTGAGGTTTCTACTATTTTGTAGAGTTGTGGCCAATGGAATGGGAAGTTTCTTAGGAGAGAGCAGGCACAGTACTGTGGTGTGGCTCCAGAGACCCCAGCCTGGAGGCTGTGTGGGCCATGGCTGTGCAGACAGACATCCAAAAACCCTAACTCAGCTCAGGTTTGCGGCCGAGGTTACAGCAGGCCTGATCTACAGTCCATGAGGGGAGTTCCTCTGGATATGAAAGAAGGGTGAGAGGGAGGCAGTCGCTCAGGCTTTTGTCTCTGGATGTTTTGTCCACAATGGCCGTTTAATGTAGGAGTTGCCTCATGGGTCGTAGAAGTCTCCCTCTCTGGTAGTTTGTCCAGCCCCCAAGAGTTTGGGGTCCTTCTGTGGGAAGGGAAGTGTCCTGTTTTCTGCTTCATGTGTCCCCCCAGTAGAGGGATTCTAGAGCATAGCAGTGGGTACTGACAACTGGAATACTCGCCCTCTGGTTAAGCCTGGGGGCCTATGGATATGACAAGCCCCATATGCAGGATCTTGGTCCAGCCACTGAAAGGCGTTACTTTAATACGGGACTCACGCTGCAGGTCACAATGCATGTCTGTGCCCTAGGCGGCCCTCAAGCACTGGCGTGGCCTTTCGGACAATGCAGGTTTTCCCACATTGAACGTTGGACAACATGCCAACCACAAGGTTTCTGGCCATGGGGAAGGAGGAATTCTAATTTCTGCATCACGTTCACCCCTGGGCAGTGATTGGAGATAAGGTCTAGGTTCTGAAGCCTGAAAACCGAGGTTGGGAAGAGATGACGACCTACAGCCATAGCGGGTCCTAGGTGTCCAGGTTGGGGCCAGCTGTCTGGGTGTCGTTTGGGATGTCTTGTCTCAGGCTCTGCCAGACAGGGCATTAGTGTACAGGGTGGGCTGTATAATTGCTTTACAATCGAGTGGCATGCATTAGAAAATCATTTGGGGTTTCTTATTAGCAGTATAGGTCAAAGTTTTTCTTCTGGAGGGCAGGCAGCATGCTGCATTGTGGCTTCGGAATTCCCAAACTGGAGGGCTTATGGGCCAGGAGAGTGAGGACGGAAGTCTGAGAACACAAGCTAGGCTTAGGTTTCGGGGCAAGGACATGGCAGGCACACTCTGCAGAGCTGAATTGAGATCTCATGCGTCTGAAGTCAGGTCGAGGTTCAGACTTTGGCTCAGGTTTGAGTTTCTGTCCATGTTGGCCCCTTCAGGAAGGGGGGGCATTATGAGACCATGGGGGTTTTCCCACTATTGGAGTTGTGAGATGCTCCAAACCGCAAGGATTCCTTCTGTGGGACAATTAAGATTTGTTGGATGGCTCCAGGACGTCTTATAAGGTATTTTTCCAGAACAGGGTTCTAAGTATGGATGCCTGGGCAGCCAGCCTCACATTCCAATTGTCTCCTAGCAACAAGAAACGTTTGATCTGCTGGCTTGGGGTAGCAACAGAGGGGGCTGAGTTGATATGGACTTTCCTGAGGATGGTCTTAATGTTGGATTGAGTCCATGGAGACCTTGGTATGGGGCAGTGGCACCAGGGCCCTGAAGGATTCTCCTAACCAGAGGTTATGACAAAGCTCCAATGAGCATGTTTTCCATGGGGAGACGAGATTTGTTCTTATTGGTGCCTCAGGAAACCACCATATGCTGGTATTGGAAACGAGGCCTCTGAGGAGAGATGCCTGGAAACCAAAGCAATGGATCTGATTAAGGCCTAGGGTCCTGTCCGGTTCAATATTCTTCTCTGGGGACATCTGTTGTCTGAGTGGAGGTAGTTGCTCAGCTGGTTTGAGATCACCCCTGTTTGTCCTGGGCGGCCTACACTATTGGGATGTCCTCGGTGACTTTGGAATTTTTTTCCTCATTTGCAAGGTTGTGGCCAATGGAATGGGAAGAATTCCCTTGAAAGGGAAGCACAGTCCTGAGGTGTGGCTCCAGGGACCCAAGTGTGGAGCGTGTGTGGTCCAGGGCTATTTGGTCAAAAGTCTGAAAACACAAACTCCACTCAGGTTGGGGAATGTAGGTAGGGCCGGCCCGATCTATAGACCGTGAGGAGAACTCTTCTGCATATGAACAAAGGGCGAATGTGAGGTGCTTGCTCATGATTTTTTTTTTTTTTCTGGAAATGTGTCACCGATTGCCATGGAATGTCGGGGTGTCCTCATGGGCCATCGATGAGGCTCCCTTTCTGGGGATTTGACCAGATCCCAAGAGTTTGGGGTCATCCTGTTGTAAGGGAGGAGGCCTTTCTGGTTTTTTTTTGTTTATTTTTATTTATTTATTTATTTTTTTTTACCTCAGGTGGACCACCAAAAGAGGGATTCCAGAGCAGAATCGTGGGTGGGGGCAACTGGACAACCAGACCTCTGGTTAACATTGGGACCTAAGAACATGGCAAGCCCCATATGTGGGCTCTTGGTCCAGACACTGAGAGGCCTTCCTTGAGGATAGGTTTCGCACTGAGTTTCACAATGTGTTTTTGTGCCCAAGGAGCCCCTCAAGTCAGGGTGTGGCCTAATGTACCATGCTGGTTTCTCCTACACTGAACGTTGCACAATATGGCAACCAAAAGTTTTCTGGCCATGGGGAAGAAGGAGTTCTATTTTCTGCAACTCTTTCACTCCTGGACTGTGATTGGATTTAAGGTCTAGGTTCTGAAGCCTTATGTGTCCCACCAAAGATGGATTCCAGAAAAGAGCTCTGAATAAGGTTGGCTAGACTTCTCAAGCTCTGGCTAGGATTGGGGGAGTAGGGGCATGGCAAGTCCCATATGCAGGCTCTTGGTCCAGCCCCGGAGAGGCTTACTTGAGGCCAGGGTTCATGCTTAGTGTCCTAATGTGTGTTTATGCCCATCGCGGCCCTCAAGCATGTCTGAGGCCTCATGGGCCATGCTGGGTTCTCATATACTGAACGTTGGACAACATGCCAACCACAAGGTTTCTGGTCATGGGGAAGGTGAAGTTCTGATTTCTGCATCACGTACATCACTTAGTTGTGAGTGGAGATAACGTCTAGGTTCTGAAGCCTGAAGACCAATGTGGGAAGAGATGATGACCTAAGGCCATGGCATGTTCGATGTGTTCAGTGTGAGGCCAGGTGTCTGGGTGTCAGTCACGAGGTCTGGGGTCAGGCTGTGTCAGACAGGGCATTAGTGCCCAGGCTAGACTGTATAATTGGGGTACAGTCTAGAGAATTGCAGGTTGATCCTCATTTGATGTTTCTGGGTAGACCCCTAGGGCAAAGTCTCTTTTCTGGAGGGCTAGCAGAGTGCTGCATTTTGTCTCCAGAATTCCCAAAGTGGAAGGCTTGTGGGCCAGGAGTGTGAGGACGGAAGTCTGAGAACGCGAGCTGGCTTAGGTTTTGGGGCGAGGGCAAGGGAGGAACACTCTGCAGAGCTGATTGAGATCTCATGCATCTGAAGTCAGGGCGAGGATCAGACGGGAGTTTCTGTCCATGATGTCCTCTACCTGAAGGTGGAGGCATCACGAGGCCATGGAGGTTTTCCCACGGTGCGAGTGTGTGATGCTGCAAACTACAAGGATTCCTTATGCAGGACAGTTGAGACCTGTTGAATGGATCAAGGACACCCCATTAGGAATTTCTCCAGAGCAGAGTTCTAACAACGGATACCTGGGCAACAAACTCGCATTCCAATTGTCTCCTAGTGACAAAGCAGGTTTGATCTGCTGGCACTGGGTGAGCAACCACCAGGTTTGAGTTGAAATGGACTCTCCTGAGGATGGGTCATAATGTGGGATTGTGTCCATTGAGACATTGGAATGGGGCGGTGGCTCCAGTGACGTGAAATTTTCTCCTAACTGGAGGTTTAGACACAGTTCCATATAGCATGATTCCCATGTGGCATGCGATTTGTTCTGATTGGTAGCTCCAGAAACCCCCATGTGCTGGTATTGGAATCCAGGCCTCTGAGGAGAGATACGTGAAAACAAAAGCAATGGATCCGTTTAGGGCCTAGGTGCCTGTCCTGTTCAATCTTCTTTTCTATGGATATCTATCTACAGGTCTGATTGGAGGTAGTGGCTCAGCTTGTGGCAGATGGTCCCTGTTTGTCCCGGACATCCTACCATATTGGGGTGTCCTCGGGGACTTCGGATGTTTCTCCTAATCTGTCAGGTTGTGCCAAAGGAATGAGCAGAATTCCCATGGAGAGGGCAGGCACAGTCCTGAGGTGTGGCTCCATGGGGCCAAGCCTTGAGGGTGTGTGGGCCAGGACAATGGAGACAGAAGTCTGAAAACACAAACTTGGCTTAGGTTTGGGGACATAGGTATGGCAGGCCCGATCTACAGACCGTGAGAATTTTTCAGGCTTTGAACAAAGGGCGAGTGTGTGGCGCTTTTTCAGACTTTTGTCTCCGGATTTGGTGTCAATGGTGGCCTTGGAATGTCAGGATGGCCTCCTCAGCCATGGACGAGTATTTCTCTCTGTGAATTTGGCCCAATTCCAAGTGTTTGCGGTCATTCTTTGGACGGTAGGAGTCCTTTCTCTATTTTTTTTTTAACCTCATGTGTCCCACCAAGGAGGGATTCTAGAGAAGAGATCTGAGTAGGGGTGACTAGACTTCTCAAGCACTGGTTAAGGTTTGGGGAGTAGGGGCATGGTAATCTCCATATGTGGGCTCTTGTTCCAGCCCCGGAGAGGCTTTACTTGAGGCCAGGGTTCATGCTTAGGGTCCTAATGTGTGTTTGTGCCCATCGCAGCCCTCAAGCATGTCTGAGGCCTCATGGGCCATGCTGGTTTCTCCTACACTGCACGTTGGACAACATGCCAACCACAGGGTTTCTGGTCATGGGGAAGGAGGAGTTCTGATTTCTGCATCACGTACACGGCATGGCAGTGAGTAGAGATAAGGTCTAGATTCTGAAGCCTGAAAACCGAGGTTGGTAAGAGATGACGACCTAAGGCCATGGTGGGTCCGATGCACTTAGTGTGCGGCCAGATGTCTGTGTCCATCATGAGGTCTGGGCTCAGGCTGTGTCAGGCAGGGCATTAGTCCCCAGGCTAGACTGTATAATTGGGGTACAGTCGAGTGATGTGAAGGTTGGTCCTCATTTGGGGTTTCTGGTTGGCCCCATAGGGCAATGATTTTCTTCTGGAGGGCAGGCAGAGTGCTGCATTCTGGCTCCAGAAATGCCAACTTCAGGGCTTGTGGGCCAGGTGTTTTTGGACAGAAGTCTGAGAACACAAGTTCAGCTTAGAATTCGCAGCGGTGACATGGCAGGCACACTCTACAGACCTGAAATGAGATCTCGTGCATCTGAAGTCAGGGCGAGGATCAGATGTTGGCTTTGGTTGGAGTTTCTGTACATGATGTCCCCTTCATGAAGGTGGGGGGGCATCAGGAAACCATGGAAGATTTCCAACTTTGTGAGTGTGTGATGCTCCAAACCACAAGGATTCCGTCAGCGGGACAGTCACGACCTTTTGGATGGATCAAGGACGTCCCATAAGAAATGCTCCAAAGCACAGTTCTAATGATGGATGCCTGGGCAGTCCAACTTGCATTCCAGTTGTGTCCTAGTGAAAAGGAGGATTCGATCTGCTGTCACTGGGGGAACAACCGAGGGGGCTGAATTGAAATGGACTCTCATGAGGATCAGTCATGATGTGGATTTGTGTCCATGGATCCCTTGGAATGGGGCAGTGGCTCTGTTGCCCTGAAGAATTCTCCTAACCTGAGGTTTTGATGCAGCTCCAAAGAGCAAGTTTCCCATGTAGAGACGAGATTTGTTCTGAAACCCCCACAACCTGGTATTGGAAACCAAGCATCTGGGGAACAATGCCTGGAATCCAAAGCAATGGATCTGATTACGGTCTAGGGGCCTGTCCTTTTCAATATTCTCCTCTGAGTGTCTCTGTCTAAGATTCAGAATGGAGGTCACTGCTCAGCTTGTGTCAGATCACCCATGTTTGTTGGGGGAGGCCAACACTATTGGGCTCGTCTTGGGAATTGGAGGTTTCTCCTAATCTGTAAGGTTGTGGCAAATGAAACGGGCAGAGTTCCCTTGGAGAGCACTGGCACAGTCCTTAGGTGTGACACCACCTTTCTGGGTGTCATCCAGGAGGTCCAGGCTCAGGCGGTGTCAGACAGGGCATTAGTGCCAAGCTTAGACTGTATAATTGGAGTAAAGTTGAGTGGCATGCAGGTTGATCCTCATTTGGCGTTTCTGGGTAGCCCCAGGGGCAACGTTTTTCTTCTGGAGGGAAGAAAGAGTGCTGCATTGTGGCGACGGAATTCTCACACTGGAGGGCTTGTGGGCCAGAATTGTGAGGAAGGAAGTGTGAGAACACAAGCTAGGCTTAGGTATTGGGTCAAGATCATGGCAGGCACACTCTGTAGAGCTAAATCTAAATCTCATGCATCTGAAGTCAGGGCGAGGATCAGACGTAGGCTCAGGTTGAAGTTTCTGTTCAGGATGGCCCCTTCATGATGGTGGGGGGCATCATGGGGCTATGGAGACTTTCCCACGATTGGCATTGTAAGTTGCTCCAATCGGCAAGGATTCCTTCTACGGAACAGTCGAGACCGGTCAGATTGCTCCAGGACGTCCCATGCGGAACCACGGCAGTGCAGGGTTCTAAGGATGGATTCCTGGAGTGCCCGCCTCACATTCCTATTGTCTCCTAGTGACAAGGCAGGTTCGATCTGCTTCTTTTGGGGAGCAACCAAAGGGGATGTGTTGAAATGGACTCGCCTGTGGATGGGTCATAATGCGGGTTTGTGTCCATGGAGACCTTGGAATGGGGTGTTGGCTGCTGGGACCTGAAGGTTTCCCTTAACTGGAGGTTGTGACACAGCTCCAAAATTCATGTTTCCCATGTGGAAATGAGATTTGTTCAGACTGGTACCTCTTGAAGAACACATATGTTGGTATTGGAAACCAGGCCTCTGAGGAGAGATGCCTGGAATCAAAAGCAATGGATCTGATTAGGGCCTAGGTGCCTGTCTGGTTCAATCTTCTTCTCTGGGGTTATCTGTCTATGGATCTGAGTTGAGGTAGTTGCTCATCTTGGGACAGATCACCCTGTTTGCCCTGAGTGGCCAACACTATTGGGAAGGCCTCAGGGACGTTGGAGTGTTCTCCTAATCTTTAGGGTTGTGGCCAATGGAATGGGCAGAATTTGCTTGGAGAAGGCAGGCACAGTCCTGAGGCATGGCTCCAGGGGCCCCAGCCTGGAGGGTGTGTGGGCCAGGACAGTGGGGACAGAAACCTGAAAACCCAAACTCAGCTTAGATTTGGGGTCGTAGGTATGACATGCCTGATCTATAGACCGTGAGAAGAATTTATCAGGCTATGAAAAAAGGGCAAGTGTGAGGCATATCTCCAGGCTTTTGTCTCTAGATTTTGTGTCAATGGTGGCCATGGAATGACGGGATGGCCTCTTTGGCCATGGATGATTCTTTCTCTTTTAAGATTTGGTCAGATCCCAAGTTTTGGGTCTCATTCCGGGGATGGAGGAGACCCTTCAATATTTTTTTTCCTCAGGGGATCCAGAGCAGAGACCTGAATAGGGGTGATTAGAACTCTCAACCTCTCATTAATATTGGGGGACTAGGGATGGCAATGCGGGTTCTTGGTCCAGACCCTGAGAGGCTTTACTTGAGGACAGGGCTCACACTGAGGGTCCCAATGTGTTTGTGCCCATTGCGGTTTTTCAAGCATGGGCGGGGACTCATGGGCTACACTGGATTCTCCTACACTGAACGTTGGAAAACATGCCAACCACAAGGTTTCTTGCCTTGAGGAAGAAGGAGTTTCATTTCTGCATCACGTTCACCCCTGGGTAGTGAGTATATATAAGGTCTAGGTTCTGAAGCCTGAAAACCAAGGTTGAAAAGAGATGATGACCTAAAGCCATGGCGGGTCTGATGTGCTCAGTGTACAGCCAGCTGTCTGGGTGTCGGTTGAAAATTCAGACCTCAGGCTGTGCAAGACACGGCATTAACGCCGAAGCGAAACTGTATAATTGGGGTAGAGTCAAGTGGCATGCAGGTTGATCCTCATTTGGTGTTTCTGGTTAGCCCCATAGGACAACGTTTCCCTTCTGGAGGGCAGTCAGAGTGCTGCATTGTGTCTCTCCAGAATTCCCTAACTGGAGGGCTGGTGGGCTCGGAGTGTGAGGACGAAGTCTGAGAACAATAGCTAGGTTTTGCTTCGGGGCGGGGTTTCGGCAGGCACACTCTGCAGAGTTGAATCAAGATTTCGTGCATCTGAAGTCAGGGCGAGGATTAGACGTTGGCTCAGGTTGGAGTTTCTGTCCAAGATGGCTCTTTCATGAAGGGGACAGTGCACCACGAGGCCACAGAGCTTTTCCCATGATGGGAGTTGTGAGGTGCTCCAAAGCGCAAGGATTCCTTCTGCAGGACAGCTGTGACCTGTTGGATGGCTCCAGGAGGTCCCATATGGAATTACTTCAGAGTAGTTTTCTACAGATGGATGCCTAGCCAGCCCGCCTCACATTCCAATTGTCTCCTAGTGACAAGATAGGTTCGATCTGCTGGCTCTAGGGGAGCACCCAAGGGCACTGAGTTGAAATAGGCTCTCCTGCAGATGGGTCCTAATGTGGGATTGTGTCCATGGAGACCTTGGAATGAGGTGGTGGCACCGGGGCCCTGAAGGAATTTCCTAGCCGGAGGTTTTGACACAGCTTGAAAGAGCACGTTTCCCATGTGGAGAAGACATTTGTTCTGACTGATGCCTCAGGAAACCCCCATATGGTGGTATTGAAAACCAGGCCTCTGAGGTTCTGACATAGCTCCTCGAGCAAGTTTCCAATGTGCAGACAAGACTTGCTCTGAAGGAGCCTATGGAAACCCCATAGGCTGGTATTGGAAACCAGGCCTCTGAGAAGAGATGCCTGGAAACCAAAGCAATGGATCTGATTAGGGCCTAGGGGTCTGTCCAGTTCAATGTTCTTCTCTGGGGACATCTGTCTCCGAGTCTGTGTGGAGCTAGTTGCTCAGCTAGTGTCAGATCACCCCTGTTTGTTCCGAGCAGCCTACAATATTGGGATGGTCCCAGGGACATTGGAGATTTCTCCTGATTTATATGGTTGTGGCCAATGGAATATGAAGAATTCCCTTTGAGGGGGCAGGAACAATCCTGATGTGTGGTTCCAGGGGCCCTAGCCTGGAGGGTGTGTGTTTTCAGACAACTGTCCAAACAGCCCTTGTCCTCGGTTGCTCCCCACAGATCCAGGACATCTAACCTGTCTTGTTGCTAGGAGACAATTGGAATGCGAGGTGGGCTACCCAGCAATCCATCCTTAGAACCCTGCTCAGAATCATTGGTCTGGAGCCGAACAATAGGTCTCAATTGTCCTGCAGAAGACTGTCTGCAGTTTGGAGCTTCTCACAACTCCCATCATGGGAAAACACCCAAGGCCTCGTGATGCCCCCCCCATTCATGAAGGGGCCATCAGGGACAGAAACTCCAACCTGAGCGATCGTCTGATCCTCGCCCTGACTTCAGATGCACGAGATCTCGATTCAGGTCTGTAGATTGTGCCTGCCATGGCCTCACCCAGAAACCAAAGCGTAGCTTGTGTTCTCAGACTTTTGTCGTCAGACTACTGGCCCACAAGCCCTCCAGTTTGGCAACCCAGAACTACAATGCAGCACTCTGCCGGCCCTCCAGAAGAAAAACATTGTCCTCTGGGGCTACCCAGTAACCCCAAATGAGGATCAACCTGCACCGACCTTGGCTGTACCCCAAATACATAGGCTGACCAGGGCACTAATGCCCTTTCTGACACAGCCTGAGCCAGGACCCCCTGGACCCTCCCAGACATCTGGCTGCACACTGAGCACATCGAGCCGCCATGGCCTTAGATCGTCATCTCTTCCCAACCTCGGTTTTCAGGTTTCAGAACCTAGACCTTATCTCCAATCACTGCCCAGGGTTGAAGGTGATGCAGAAATCAGAACTCCTTCCCCATGGCAAGAAACCTTGTGGTTGGCATGTTGTCCAAAGTTCAGTGTAGTTGAAACCAGTGTGGCCCATGAGGCCCCGCCCATGCTGGTGGGCCACATTGGTCAGAAACACACATTGTGACGCTCAGGCTGAGCCCAGTCCTCAAGTAAGGCCACTCAGCAGCTGGATGAAGAGATAGAATATTGGGCTTGCCATGCCCCTAGGCCCCAATTTTTAACCATAGTTCGGATTGACCCTTCAGTCTTCCCCACGGCTTGGCTTTGGAATTCCTCTTTTGGTGGGACACCTGAGGTAACAAAACTGAAATGAGTCTTTCCATCCCACAGATTGACGAAAAGCAATTGGGAATCGGGCCAAATCCTCAGAGAGGAAGATTCGTCCATGGCCCATGAGGCCTCCCCGACATTCCACGGCCATTGCTGATACAAAATCCAGAGACAAAAGCCTGAGCAAGCGCCTCAGACTCGCACTTTCTTCATATCCTGAAGAGTTCTTCTCATGGTTTGTAGATCGGGCCTGCCATACCTACGTCCCCAAACCTAAGCTGAGTTTGTGTTTTCAGACTTCTGTCCTCAAAGTCTTGGGCCACACACCCTCCAGGCTGGGCCCCTGGAGCCACACATTAGGACTGTGCCTACCAATCCATGGGAATTCTGCCCATTCCATGGTCCAAAATCGTACAAATTAGGAGAATCCTCCAAAGTCCCTGAGGCCATCCCAATAGTGTAGGTCGCCCGGAACAAACAAGGGCTGTCTGACACCAGCTGATAATCGACCTCCACTCATACCATAGATGGATGTCCCCAGAGAAGAAGATTGAACCAGACAGGACCCTATGCCATAATAGGATCCATTGCTTTGGGTTACAGGCATGTGTCCTCAAAAGCCTGATTCCAATACGAGCATAGGGGTTTTCCTGAGGCACCCATCAGAACTCATCTCGTCTCCACAAGGAAACCTGTGCATGGGAGCCATGTCCAAAGCTTAGGAGAGTACTTCAGGGTCCCGGTGCCACCGCCCCATTCCAAGGCCCTCATGGACACAAAAACACATTAGGACCCATCCTCAGGAAAGTCCATTTCAACTCAGCCACCCCGGTTGCTCCCGCAGAGCCTTCAGATCTAAACTGTCTTGTTGCTAGGAGACAATTGGAATGCGAGGCGGGCTTCCCAGGCATCCATCCGCGAACGATGCTCTGGAGTCATTCCATATGGGATGTCCTGGAGCTGTCCAACAGGTCTCAATTGTCCCGCAGAAGGAATCCTTGAAGGGGGCATCCCACAACTCCCAACGTGGGAAAACCTCAATGGCCTCGAGATTCTGCTCCCTTCATGAAGCGGCTGTCATGCTCAGAAACTACAACCTGAGCCAACGTCTGATCCTCGCCCTGACTTCAGATGCATGAGATATTGGTTCAGATCTGCAGGGGGTACCTGCCGTGCCCTCGCCCTGAAACCCAAGTCTAGCTTGTCTTCTCAGACTTCCGTCCTCACACTCCTGGCCCCGAAGCCCTCAAGTTTGGCAATTCCGGACCCACAATGCAGCACTGTGCCTGCCCTCTAGAAAAAAAATTATTGCCTCATGAGCTGCCCAGGCACCTTAAATGAGGGTAAACCTACACAGCACTCGACTTTACCCAAATTATATAGTCTAACCTGGGCACTAATGCACTGTCGAACACAACCTGAGCACGGACCTCCTGACCAACACCCAGAAAGCACATAAAACCCGCCATGGCCTTAGGTCATCATCTCTTCCCTACCTCAGTTTTCAGGCTTCAGAACCGAGACCTTATCTCCAATCACTGCCCAGGGGTGAGTGTGATACAGAAATCAGAACTCCTCCTACCCATGGCAAGAACCCTTGTGGTTGGCACGTTGTCCAACATTCAGTGTAGGAGAAACCAGCATTCAACCTGAGGCACCGCCCATTCTGGAGTGCGACGAGGGCATACACACGCATTGTGACCCTCAGCATGAGTCCTGTCCTCTAGTAAGTCTTCTCAGTGGCTGGACCATTAGATGTCATAATGGGCTTGACATGTCCCTAGGCCCCAATTTTTAACCAGATTTCTGATTGTCCAGTCGCCCCTCCCCAGGGCTCTACTCTGGAATCCATCATTTGGTGGGACACCTGAGGTTAAAAAAGAAAAAAACAACAACAACAACAACAAAAAAAAAAAAAACGGACTTCTTCCAGCCCACAGAATGACCTCAAACTCTTTGGACGGGGCCAAACCACCAGAGAGTAAGACTCGTCCATTTCCCATAATCACCCAGAAATTCCACGACCATGAGTGACACGATATCCAGAGATAAAAACTTGAGCAGGATCCTCACACTCGCCCTTCTTTCAAATCCCGAAGAGTTCTCCTCATGGTCTGTAGATCAGTCCTGCCATACCTATAACCCAAAACATAAGCCGAGTTTGTGTTTTCAGACAACTCTCCAAACAGCCCTGGCATACACAACCTGCAGGCTCAGGCCCCTGGAGCCAAACCTGAGGACTGTACTTGCCCTCTCCAAGGGAATAGTGTGTGCCCATTCCAATGGCCAAAACCCTTCTAATAGGTTAAACCTCCAAAGTCCCTGATCCATCTCAATAGTGGTGGCTTCCCAGGAAAAACAGGGGCAATCTGAGCCCAAATGAGCACCTACCTGCACTCAGACCCATAGACAGATGACCCAGAGGTAAAAAGGAAAGAACAGGCCCCTAGGCACTAATCAGATCCATGGCTTTGGTTTCCAGGCATCTCTCCTCAGAGGCCTGGATTTCAAAAGGAGCATATAGCTGTTTCTTGATTCACCCATCAGAAAACATCTCATCTACACATGGGAAACTTGCACGTTGGAGCTGTGTCATAGCCTCTGTTTAGGAGAACCCTTTAGGGCACCAGTGCCACCTCTTCATTCCAAGGTCTCCATAGACACAAAAGCACATTAGGACCCATCCTTAGGGGTGTCCATTTCAACTCAGCGGCCTCGGTTGCTCCCCACAGATCCAGGAGATCTAACCTGTCTTGTTGCTAGGAGACAATTGGAATGCGAGGTGGGCTACGCAGCCATCCATCCTTAGAACCCTGCTCAGAATCATTGGCCTGGAGCCAAGCAACGGTCTCAATTGACCTGCAGAAGACTCTCTGCTGTTTGGAGCTTCTCATAACTCCCATCGTGGGAAAACCCCCATGGCCTCGTGATGCCCCCCCCATTCATGAAGGGGCCATCAGGGACAGAAACTCCAACCTGAGCGATCGTCTGATCCTTGCCCTGACTTCAGATGCACGAGATCTCGATTCAGGTCTGTAGATTGTGCCTGCCATAGCCTCACCCAGAAACCTAAGCCTAGCTTGTGTTCTCAGACATTTGTCGTCAGACTACTGGCCCACAAGCCCTCCATTTGGCAATCCAGAACTACAATGCAGCACTCTCTCTGCCTTCCAGAAGAAAAACATTGTCTTCTGGGGATACCCAGTAACCCCAAATGAGGATCAACCTGCACCGACCTTGGCTGTACCCCAAATACATAGGCTGACCAGGGCACTAATGCCCTTTCTGACACAGTCTGAGCCTGGACCCCCTGTCCCTCCCAGACAGCTGGCCGCACACTGAGCACATCCAGCCGCCATGGCCTTAGGTCGTCATTCTCCCAACCTCGGTTTTCAGGTTTCAGAACCTAGACCTTATCTCCAATCACTGCCCAGGGTTGAAGGTGATGCAGAAATCAGAACTCCTTCCCCATGGCAAGAAACCTTGTGGTTGGCATGTTGTCCAACGTTCAGTGTGGTTGAAACCAGTGTGGCCCATGTGGCCCCGCCCATGCTCGCGGGCCACATTGGTCACAAACACACATTGTGACCCTCAGGCTGAGCCCAGTCCTCAAGTAAGGCCACTCAATGGTTGGATGAAGAGATAGCTATTGGGCTTGCCATGCCCCTAGGCCCCAACTTTTAACCATATTTCGGTATGTCCCTTCAGTCTTCCCCACGGCTTGGATTTGGAATTCCTCTTTTGGTGGGACACCTGAGGTAACAAACCTGAAAGGAGACCTCCCATCCCACAGATTGACGAAAAGCAATTGGAAATCGGGCCAAATCCTCAGAGAGGAAGATACGTCCATGGCCCATGAGGCCTACCTGACATTCCACGGCCATCGATGATACAAAATCCAGAGACAAAAGCCTGAGCAAGCGCCTCAGACTCGCACTTTCTTCATATCCTGAAGAGTTCTTCTCATGGTTTGTCGATCGGGCCTGCCATACCTACGTCCCCAAACCTAAGCTGAGTTTCTGTTTTCAGACTTCTGTCCTCAAAGTCTTGGGCCCCACACCCTCCAGGCTGGGCGCCTGGAGCCACACATTAGGACTGTGCCTACCAATCCATGGGAATTCTGCCCATTTCATGGTCCAAAATCGTACAAATTAGGAGAAACCTCCAAAGTCCTTGAGGCCATCCCAATAGTGTAGGTCGCCCGGAACAAAGAAGGGCTGTCTGACACCAGCTGATAATCGACCTCCACTCATACCATAGATGGATGTCCCCAGAGAAGAAGATTGAACCAGACAGGACCCTAGGCCATAATCGGATCCATTGCTTTGGGTTACAGGCATGTGTCCTCAAAAGCCTGATTCCAATACGAGCATAGGGGTTTTCCTGAGGCACCCATCAGAACTCATCTCGTCTCCACAAGGAAACCTGTGCATGGGAGCCATGTCCAAAGCTTAGGAGAGTACTTCAGGGTGCCGGTGCCACCGCCCAATTCCAAGGCCCTCATGGACACAAAAACACATTAGGACCCATCCTCAAGAAAGTCCATTTCAACTCAGCCACCCCGGTTGCTCCGGCAGAGCCATCAGATCTAAACTGTCTTGTTGCTAGGAGACAATTGGAATGCGAGGCGGGCTTTCAAGGCATCCATCCGCGAATGGTGCTCTAGAGTATTTCCATATGGGATGTCCTGGAGCTGTCCAACAGGTCTCAATTGTCCCGCAGAAGGAATCCTTGAAGGGGGCATCCCACAACTCCCAACGTGGGAAAACCTCAATGGCCCCGAGATTCGGCTCCCTTCATGAAGCAGCCGTCATGCACAGGAACTCCAACCTGAGCCAACGTCTGATCCTCGCCCGGACTTCAGAAGCATGAGATATTGGTTCAGATCTGCAGGTCGTACCTGCCGTGCCCTCGCCCTGAAACCCAAGTCTAGCTTGTCTTCTCACACTTCCGTCCTCACACTCCTGGCCCCGAAGTCCTAAAATTTGGCAATTCCGGACACACAATGCATCACTCTACCGGCCCTCTAGAAAAAAAAAAAAATTATTGCCTCATGAGCTACCCAGGCAACTTAAATGAGGATAAACCTACACAGCACTCGACCTTACCCAAATTATATAGTCTAACCTGGGCACTAATGCACTGTCGAAGACAACCTAAGCCCGGACCTCCTGACCAACACCCAGAATGCTGACCGCACACTGAGCACATAAAACCCGCCATGGCCTTAGGTCATCATCTCTTCCCTACCTCAGTTTTCAGGCTTCAGAACCGAGACCTTATCTCCAATCACTGCCCAGGGGTGAATGTGATGCAGAAATCAGAACTCCTCCTTACCCATGGCAAGAACCCTTGTGGTTGGCACGTTGTCCAACGTTCAGTGTAGGAGAAACCAACATTCACCCTGAGGCCCCGCCCATTCTTGAGTGGGACGAGGGCATACACACGCATTGTGACCCTCAGCATGAGTCCTGTCCTCTAGTAAGTCCTCTCAGTGGCTGGACCATTAGATGTCATAATGGGCTTGACATGTCCCTAGGCCCCAATTTTTAACCAGATTTCTGATTGTCCAGTCGCCCCTCCCCAGAGCTCTACTCTGGAATCCCTCATTTAGTGGGACACCTGAGGTTAAAAAAGAAAACAAGAACAACAACAACAACAACAACAAAATAACGGACTTCTTCCATCCCCAGAATGACCCCAAACTCTTTGGACGGGGCCTGAACTCCAGAGAGTAAGACTCGTCCATTTCCCATGAAGTCACCCAGAAATTCCACGACCATGAGTGACACGATATCCAGAGACAAAAACTTGAGCAGGAGCCTCACACTCACTCTTCTTTCAAATCCAGAAGAGTTCTCCTCATGGTCTGTAGATCAGTCCTGCCATACCTATGACCCGAAACATAAGCCGAGTTTGTGTTTTCAGACAACTGTCCAAACAGCCCTGGCATGCACAACCTACAGGCTCAGGCCCCTGGAGCCAAACCGGAGGACTCTACTTGCCCTCTCCAAGGGAATTGTGTGTGCCCATTCCAATGGCCACAACCCTTCTAATAGGATAAACCTCCAAAGTCCCTGATCCATCTCAATAGTGGTGGCTTCCCAGGAAATACAGGGGCAATCTGAGCCCTACAGAGCACCTACCTGCACTCAGACCCATAGACAGATGTCCCCAGGGGTAAAAAGGAAAGAACAGGCCCCTAGGCACTAATCAGATCCATTGCTTTGGTTTCCAGGCATCTCTCCTCAGAGGCCTGGATTTCAAAAGCAGCATATAGATGTTTCTTGACTCACCCATCAGAAAACATCTCATCTACACATGGGAAACTTGCACGTTGGAGCTGTGTCAAAGCCTCTGTTTAGGAGAACCCTTTAGGGCACCAGTGCCACCGCTTCATTCCAAGGTCTCCATAGACACAAAAGCACATTAGGACCCATCATTAGGGGTGTCCATTTCAACTCAGCGTCCTCGGTTGCTCCCCACAGATCCAGGAGATCTAACCTGTCTTGTTGCTAGGAGACAATTGGAATGCGAGGTGGGCTACGCAGCCATCCATCCTTAGAACCCTGCTCAGAATCATTGGCCTGGAGCCAAGCAACAGGTCTCAATTGACCTGCAGAAGACTCTCTGCTGTTTGGAGCTTTTCACAACTCCCATAGTGGGAAAACCCCCATGGCCTCGTGATGCCCCCCCCCATTCATGAAGGGGCCATCAGGGACAGAAACTCCAACCTGAGCGATCGTCTGATCCTCGCCCTGACTTCAGATGCACGAGATCTCGTTTCAGGTCTGTAGATTGTGCCTGCCATGGCCTCACCCAGAAACCTAAGCCTAGCTTGTGTTCTCAGACTTTTGTCGTCAGACTACTGGCCCACAAGCCCTAGAGTTTGGCAATCCAGAACTACAATGCAGCACTCTGCCTGCCCTCCAGAAGAAAAACATTGTCCTCTGGGGCTACCCAGTAACCCCAAATGAGGATCAACCTGCACCGACCTTGGCTGTACCCCAAATACATAGGCTGACCAGGGCACTAATGCCCTTTCTGACACAGCCTGAGCCTGGACTCCCTGGCCCGTCCCAGACAGCTGGCCGCACACTAAGCACATCGAGCCTCCGTGGCCTTAGGTCGTCATATCTTCCCAACCTCGGTTTCCAGGTTTCAGAACCTAGACCTTATCTCCACACACTGCCCAAGGTTGAAGGTGATGCAGAAATAAGAACTCCTTCCCCATGGCAAGAAACCTTTGGTTGGCATGTTGTCCAACATTCAATGTGTTTGAAACCAGTTTGGCCTAGGCCACGCCCATGCTCGCCGGCCACATTGCCACAAACACACATTCTGACCCTCAGGCTGAGCCCAGTCCTCAAGTAAGGCCACTCAGTGGCTGGATGAAGAGATAGCATATTGGGCTTGCCATGCCCTAGACCCAAATTTTTAACCATAGTTCGGGTTGTCCCTTCAGTCTTCCCCACGGCTTGGCTTTGGAATTCCTCTTTTGGTGGGACACCTGAGGTAACAAGCCTGAAATGAGTCCTCCCATCCCACAGATTGACGAAATGCAATTGGGAATCGGGCCAAACCTCAGAGAGGAAGATTCGTCCATGGCCCATGAGGCCTCCCCGTCATTCCACGGCCATCGCTGATACAAAATCCAGAGACAAAAGCCTGAGCAAGCGACTCAGACTCGCACTTTCTTCATATCCTGAACAATTCTTCTCATGGTTTGTAGATCGGGCCTGGGATACCTACGTCCCGAAACCTAAGCTGAGTTTGTTTTCAGACAACTGTCCAAACAGCCCTGGCCTACACAACCTACAGGCTCAGGCCCCTGGAGCCGAACCTGAGGACTGTACTTGCCCTCTCCAAGGGAATTGTGTGTGCCCATTCCAATGGCCACAACCCTTCTAATAGGATAAACCTCCAAAGTCCCTGATCTATCTCAAAAGTGGTGGCTTCCCAGGAAAAACAGGGGCAATCTGAGCCCAAATGAGCACCTACCTGACTCAGACCCATAGACAGATGTCCCGAGATGTAAAAAGGAAAGAACAGGCCCCTAGGCACTAATCAGATCCATTGCTTTGGTTTCCAGGCATCTCTCCTCAGAGGCCTGGATTTCAAAAGCAGCATATAGCTGTTTCTTGATTCACCCATCAGAAAACATCTCATCTACACATGGGAAACTTGCACGTTGGAGCTGTGTCAAAGCCTCTGTTTAGGAGAACCCTTTAGGGCACCAGTGCCACCGCTTCATTCCAAGGTCTCCATAGACACAAAAGCACATTAGGACCCATCCCCAGGTGTGTCCATTTCAACTCAGCATCCTCGGTAGCTTCCCAGAGAACCAGGAGATCTAACCTGTCTTGTTGCTAGGAGACAATTGGAATGCGAGGTGGGCTACGCAGCCATCCATCCTTAGAACCCTGCTCAGAATCATTGGCCTGGAGCCAAACAACAGGTCTCAATTGTCCTGCAGAAGACTCTCTGCAGTTTGGAGCTTCTCACAACTCCCATCGTGGGAAAACCCCCATGGCCTCGTGATGCACCCCATTCATGAAGGGGCCATCAGGGACAGAACCTCCAACCTGAGCGATCGTCTGATCCTCGCCCTGACTTCAGATGCATGAGATATTGGTTCAGATCTGCAGGGGGTACCTGCCGTGCCCTCGCCCTGAAACCCAAGTCTGCTTGTCTTCTAAGAATCTGCCCTCACACTCCTGGCCCCAAAGCCCTCAAGTTTGGCAATTCCGGACCCACAATGCAGCACTCTGCCTGCCCTCTAGAAAAAAAATTATTGCTCATGAGCTGCCCAGGCACCTTAAATGAGGGTAAACCTACACAGCACTCGACTTTACCCAAATTATATAGTCTAACCTGGGCACTAATGCACTGTCGAACACAACCTGAGCCCGGACCTCCTGACCAACACCCAGAAAGCTGACTGCACACTGAGCACATAAAACCCGCCATGGCCTTAGGTCATCATCGCTTCCCTACCTCAGTTTTCAGGCTTCAGAACCGAGACCTTATCTCCAATCACTGCCCAGGGGTGAGTCTGATGCAGAAATCAGTACTCCTCCTTACCCATGGCAAGAACCCTTGTGGTTGGCACGTTGTCCAACGATCAGTGTAGGAGAAAACCTGAGGCCCCGCCCATTCTTGAGTGCGACGAGGGCATACACACGCATTGTGACCCTCAGCATGAGTCCTGTCCTCTAGTAAGTCCTCTCAGTGGCTGGACCATTAGATGTCATAATGGGCTTGACATGTCCCTAGGCCCCAATTTTTAACCAGATTTCTGATTGTCCAGTCGCCCCTCCTAGGGCTCTACTCTGATATCCCTCATTTGGTGGGACACCTGAGGTTGAAAAAGAAAACAACAACAACAACAACAACAACAAAATAAAACGGACTTCTTCCAGCCCACAGAATGAACCCAAACTCTTTGGACGGGGCCATACCACCAGAGAGTAAGACTCGTCCATTTCCCATGAAGTCACTCAGAAATTCCACGACCATGAGTGACACGATATCCCGAGACAAAACACACTCGCCCTTCTTTCAAATCCCGATGAGTTCTCCTCATGGTCTGTAGATCAGTCCTGCCAAACATATGACCTGAAACATAAGCCGAGTTTGTGTTTTCAGACAACTGTACAAAAAGGGCTGGACTACACAACCTACAGGCTCAGGCCCCTGGAGCCAAACCTGAGGACTTACTTGCCCTCTCCAAGGGAATTGTGTGTGCCCATTCCAATGGCCACAACCCTTCTAATAGGATAAACCTCCAAAGTCCCTGATGTATCTCAATAGTGGTGGCTTCCAGGAAAAACAGGGGCAATCTGAGCCCAAATGAGCCCCTACCTGCACTCAGACCCATAGACAGATGTCCTCAGAGGTAAAAAGGAAAGAACAGGCCCCTAGGCACTAATCAGATCCATTGCTTTGGTTTCCAGGCATCTCTCCTCAGAGGCCTGGATTTCAAAAGCAGCATATAGCTGTTTCTTGACTCACCCATCAGAAAACATCTCATCTACACATGGGAAACTTACACGTTGGAGCTGTGTCAAAGCCTCTGTTTAGGAGAACCCTTTAGGGCCCCAGTGCCACCGCTTCATTTCAAGGTCTCCATAGACACAAAAGCACATTAGGACCCATCCCCAGGGGTGTGCATTTCAACTCAGCATCCTCGATAGCTCCCCACAGATCCAGGAGATCTAACCTGTCTTGTTGCTAGGAGACAATTGGAATGCGAGGTGGGCTACCCAGCCATCCATCCTTAGAACCCTGCTCAGAATCATTGGCCTGGAGCCAAACAACAGGTCTCAATTGTCCTGCAGAAGACTCTCTGCAGTTTGGAGCTTCTCACAACTCCCATCGTGGGAAAACCCCCATAGCCTCGTGATGCCCCCCCATTCATGAAGGGGCCATCAGGGACAGAAACTCCAACCTGAGCGATCGTCTGATCCTCGCCCTGTCTTCAGATGTACAAGAACTCGATTCAGGTCTGTAGATTGTGCGCGCCATAGCCTCACCCAGAAACCTAAGCTTAGCTTGTGTTCTCAGACTTTTGTCGTCAGACTACTGGCCCACAAGCCCTCCAGTTTGGCAATCCAGAACTACAATGCAGCACTCTGCCTGCCCTCCAGAAGAAAAACATTGTCCTCTGGGGCTACCCAGTAACCCCAAATGAGGATCACCCTGCACCGAACTTGGCTGTACCCCAAATACATAGGCTGACCAGGGCACTAATGCCCTTTCTGACACAGCCTGAGCCTGGACCCCCTGGCCCCTCCCAGACAGCTGGCCGCACACTGAGCACATCTAGCCGCCATGGCCTTAGGTCGTCATCTCTTCCCAACCTCGGTTTTCAGGTTCAGAACCTAGACCTTATCTCCAATCACTGTCCATGTTGAAGGTGATGCAGAAATCAGAACTCCTTCCCCATGGCAAGAAACCTTGTGGTTGGCATGTTGTCCAACGTTCAGTGTCATTGAAACCAGTGTCGCCCATGAGGCCCCGCCCATTATTGCAGGCCACATTGGTTACAAACACACATTGTGACCCTCAGGCTGAGCCCAGTCCTCAAGTAAGGCCACTCAGTGGCTGGATGAAGAGATAGCATATTGGGCTTGCCATGCCCCTAGGCCCCAATTTTTAACCATACTTCGGGTTGTCCCTTCAGTCTTCCCCAAGGCTTGGCTTTGGAATTCCTCTTTTGGTGGGACACCTGAGGTAACAAAATTGAAATGAGTCCTCCCATCCCACAGATTGACGAAAAGCAATTGGGAATCAGGCCAAATCCTCAGAGAGGAAGATTCGTCCATGGCTCATGAGGCCTCCCCGACATTCCACGGCCATCACTGATACAAAATCCAGAGACAAAAGCCTGAGCAATCGCCTCAGACTCGCACTTTCTTCATATCCTGTAGAGTTTTTCTCATGGTTTGTATATCTGGCCTGCCATACCTACATCCCCAAACCTAAGCTGAGTTTGTGTTTTCAGACTTCTGTCCTCAAAGTCTTGGGCCACACACCTTCCAGGCTGGGCCACTGGAGCCACACATTAGGACTGTGCCTACTAATCCATGGGAATTCTGCCCATTCCATGGTCCAAAATCGTACAAATTAGGAGAAACCTTCAACGACCCAGAGGCCATCCCAATAGTGTGGGTCGACCGGAACAAACAAGCGGTGTCTGACACCAGCTGATAATCGACCTCCACTCATACCATAGATGGATGTACCGAGAAAAGAAGATTGAAACAGACAGGACCCTAGTCCATAATAGGATCCATTGCTTTGGGTTACAGGCATGTGTCTTCAAAAGCTTGATTCCAATATGAGCCTAGGGGTTTTCCTGAGGCACCCATCAGAACTCATCTCGTCTCCACAAGGAAACCTGTGCATGGGAGCCATGTCCAAAGCTTAGGAGAGTACTTCAGAGTCCCGGTGCCACCGCCCCATTCCAAGGCCCTCATGGACACAAAAACACATTAGGACACATCCTCAGGAAAGTCCATTTCAACTCAGCCACCCAGGTTGCTCCCGCAGAGCCATCAGATCTAAACTGTCTTGTTGCTAGGAGACAATTGGAATTCGAGGCGGGCTTCCCAGGCATCCATCCCCGAACGGTGCTCTGGAGTCATTCCATATGGGATGTCCTGGAGCTGTCCAACAGGTCTCAATTGTCCCGAAGAAGGAATCCTGGAAGGGGGCATTCCACAACTCCCAACGTGGGAAAACCTCAATGGCCTCGAGATTCCGCTCCCTTCATGAAGCAGCCGTCATGCTCAGAAACTCCCGCCTGAGCCAACGTCTGATCCTCGCCCTGACTTCAGATGCATGAGATATTGGTTCAGATCTGCAGGGGGTACCTGCCGTGCCCTCGCCCTGAAACCCAAGTCTGCTTGTCTTCTAAGAATCTGCCCTCACACTCCTGGCCCCAAAGCCCTCAAGTTTGGCAATTCCGGACCCACAATGCAGCACTCTGCCTGCCCTCTAGAAAAAAAATTATTGCTCATGAGCTGCCCAGGCACCTTAAATGAGGGTAAACCTACACAGCACTCGACTTTACCCAAATTATATAGTCTAACCTGGGCACTAATGCACTGTCGAACACAACCTGAGCCCGGACCTCCTGACCAACACCCAGAAAGCTGACTGCACACTGAGCACATAAAACCCGCCATGGCCTTAGGTCATCATCGCTTCCCTACCTCAGTTTTCAGGCTTCAGAACCGAGACCTTATCTCCAATCACTGCCCAGGGGTGAGTCTGATGCAGAAATCAGTACTCCTCCTTACCCATGGCAAGAACCCTTGTGGTTGGCACGTTGTCCAACGATCAGTGTAGGAGAAAACCTGAGGCCCCGCCCATTCTTGAGTGCGACGAGGGCATACACACGCATTGTGACCCTCAGCATGAGTCCTGTCCTCTAGTAAGTCCTCTCAGTGGCTGGACCATTAGATGTCATAATGGGCTTGACATGTCCCTAGGCCCCAATTTTTAACCAGATTTCTGATTGTCCAGTCGCCCCTCCTAGGGCTCTACTCTGATATCCCTCATTTGGTGGGACACCTGAGGTTGAAAAAGAAAACAACAACAACAACAACAACAACAAAATAAAACGGACTTCTTCCAGCCCACAGAATGAACCCAAACTCTTTGGACGGGGCCAAACCACCAGAGAGTAAGACTCGTCCATTTCCCATGAAGTCACTCAGAAATTCCACGACCATGAGTGACACGATATCCCGAGACAAAACACACTCGCCCTTCTTTCAAATCCCGATGAGTTCTCCTCATGGTCTGTAGATCAGTCCTGCCAAACATATGACCTGAAACATAAGCCGAGTTTGTGTTTTCAGACAACTGTACAAAAAGGGCTGGACTACACAACCTACAGGCTCAGGCCCCTGGAGCCAAACCTGAGGACTTACTTGCCCTCTCCAAGGGAATTGTGTGTGCCCATTCCAATGGCCACAACCCTTCTAATAGGATAAACCTCCAAAGTCCCTGATGTATCTCAATAGTGGTGGCTTCCAGGAAAAACAGGGGCAATCTGAGCCCAAATGAGCCCCTACCTGCACTCAGACCCATAGACAGATGTCCTCAGAGGTAAAAAGGAAAGAACAGGCCCCTAGGCACTAATCAGATCCATTGCTTTGGTTTCCAGGCATCTCTCCTCAGAGGCCTGGATTTCAAAAGCAGCATATAGCTGTTTCTTGACTCACCCATCAGAAAACATCTCATCTACACATGGGAAACTTACACGTTGGAGCTGTGTCAAAGCCTCTGTTTAGGAGAACCCTTTAGGGCCCCAGTGCCACCGCTTCATTTCAAGGTCTCCATAGACACAAAAGCACATTAGGACCCATCCCCAGGGGTGTGCATTTCAACTCAGCATCCTCGATAGCTCCCCACAGATCCAGGAGATCTAACCTGTCTTGTTGCTAGGAGACAATTGGAATGCGAGGTGGGCTACCCAGCCATCCATCCTTAGAACCCTGCTCAGAATCATTGGCCTGGAGCCAAACAACAGGTCTCAATTGTCCTGCAGAAGACTCTCTGCAGTTTGGAGCTTCTCACAACTCCCATCGTGGGAAAACCCCCATAGCCTCGTGATGCCCCCCCATTCATGAAGGGGCCATCAGGGACAGAAACTCCAACCTGAGCGATCGTCTGATCCTCGCCCTGTCTTCAGATGTACAAGAACTCGATTCAGGTCTGTAGATTGTGCGCGCCATAGCCTCACCCAGAAACCTAAGCTTAGCTTGTGTTCTCAGACTTTTGTCGTCAGACTACTGGCCCACAAGCCCTCCAGTTTGGCAATCCAGAACTACAATGCAGCACTCTGCCTGCCCTCCAGAAGAAAAACATTGTCCTCTGGGGCTACCCAGTAACCCCAAATGAGGATCACCCTGCACCGAACTTGGCTGTACCCCAAATACATAGGCTGACCAGGGCACTAATGCCCTTTCTGACACAGCCTGAGCCTGGACCCCCTGGCCCCTCCCAGACAGCTGGCCGCACACTGAGCACATCTAGCCGCCATGGCCTTAGGTCGTCATCTCTTCCCAACCTCGGTTTTCAGGTTCAGAACCTAGACCTTATCTCCAATCACTGTCCATGTTGAAGGTGATGCAGAAATCAGAACTCCTTCCCCATGGCAAGAAACCTTGTGGTTGGCATGTTGTCCAACGTTCAGTGTCATTGAAACCAGTGTCGCCCATGAGGCCCCGCCCATTATTGCAGGCCACATTGGTTACAAACACACATTGTGACCCTCAGGCTGAGCCCAGTCCTCAAGTAAGGCCACTCAGTGGCTGGATGAAGAGATAGCATATTGGGCTTGCCATGCCCCTAGGCCCCAATTTTTAACCATACTTCGGGTTGTCCCTTCAGTCTTCCCCAAGGCTTGGCTTTGGAATTCCTCTTTTGGTGGGACACCTGAGGTAACAAAATTGAAATGAGTCCTCCCATCCCACAGATTGACGAAAAGCAATTGGGAATCAGGCCAAATCCTCAGAGAGGAAGATTCGTCCATGGCTCATGAGGCCTCCCCGACATTCCACGGCCATCACTGATACAAAATCCAGAGACAAAAGCCTGAGCAATCGCCTCAGACTCGCACTTTCTTCATATCCTGTAGAGTTTTTCTCATGGTTTGTATATCTGGCCTGCCATACCTACATCCCCAAACCTAAGCTGAGTTTGTGTTTTCAGACTTCTGTCCTCAAAGTCTTGGGCCACACACCTTCCAGGCTGGGCCACTGGAGCCACACATTAGGACTGTGCCTACTAATCCATGGGAATTCTGCCCATTCCATGGTCCAAAATCGTACAAATTAGGAGAAACCTTCAACGACCCAGAGGCCATCCCAATAGTGTGGGTCGACCGGAACAAACAAGCGGTGTCTGACACCAGCTGATAATCGACCTCCACTCATACCATAGATGGATGTACCGAGAAAAGAAGATTGAACCAGACAGGACCCTAGTCCATAATAGGATCCATTGCTTTGGGTTACAGGCATGTGTCTTCAAAAGCTTGATTCCAATATGAGCCTAGGGGTTTTCCTGAGGCACCCATCAGAACTCATCTCGTCTCCACAAGGAAACCTGTGCATGGGAGCCATGTCCAAAGCTTAGGAGAGTACTTCAGAGTCCCGGTGCCACCGCCCCATTCCAAGGCCCTCATGGACACAAAAACACATTAGGACACATCCTCAGGAAAGTCCATTTCAACTCAGCCACCCAGGTTGCTCCCGCAGAGCCATCAGATCTAAACTGTCTTGTTGCTAGGAGACAATTGGAATTCGAGGCGGGCTTCCCAGGCATCCATCCCCGAACGGTGCTCTGGAGTCATTCCATATGGGATGTCCTGGAGCTGTCCAACAGGTCTCAATTGTCCCGAAGAAGGAATCCTGGAAGGGGGCATTCCACAACTCCCAACGTGGGAAAACCTCAATGGCCTCGAGATTCCGCTCCCTTCATGAAGCAGCCGTCATGCTCAGAAACTCCCGCCTGAGCCAACGTCTGATCCTCGCCCTGACTTCAGATGCATGAGATATTGGTTCAGATCTGCAGGGGGTACCTGCCGTGCCCTCGCCCTGAAACCCAAGTCTGCTTGTCTTCTAAGAATCTGCCCTCACACTCCTGGCCCCAAAGCCCTCAAGTTTGGCAATTCCGGACCCACAATGCAGCACTCTGCCTGCCCTCTAGAAAAAAAATTATTGCTCATGAGCTGCCCAGGCACCTTAAATGAGGGTAAACCTACACAGCACTCGACTTTACCCAAATTATATAGTCTAACCTGGGCACTAATGCACTGTCGAACACAACCTGAGCCCGGACCTCCTGACCAACACCCAGAAAGCTGACTGCACACTGAGCACATAAAACCCGCCATGGCCTTAGGTCATCATCGCTTCCCTACCTCAGTTTTCAGGCTTCAGAACCGAGACCTTATCTCCAATCACTGCCCAGGGGTGAGTCTGATGCAGAAATCAGTACTCCTCCTTACCCATGGCAAGAACCCTTGTGGTTGGCACGTTGTCCAACGATCAGTGTAGGAGAAAACCTGAGGCCCCGCCCATTCTTGAGTGCGACGAGGGCATACACACGCATTGTGACCCTCAGCATGAGTCCTGTCCTCTAGTAAGTCCTCTCAGTGGCTGGACCATTAGATGTCATAATGGGCTTGACATGTCCCTAGGCCCCAATTTTTAACCAGATTTCTGATTGTCCAGTCGCCCCTCCTAGGGCTCTACTCTGATATCCCTCATTTGGTGGGACACCTGAGGTTGAAAAAGAAAACAACAACAACAACAACAACAACAAAATAAAACGGACTTCTTCCAGCCCACAGAATGAACCCAAACTCTTTGGACGGGGCCAAACCACCAGAGAGTAAGACTCGTCCATTTCCCATGAAGTCACTCAGAAATTCCACGACCATGAGTGACACGATATCCCGAGACAAAACACACTCGCCCTTCTTTCAAATCCCGATGAGTTCTCCTCATGGTCTGTAGATCAGTCCTGCCAAACATATGACCTGAAACATAAGCCGAGTTTGTGTTTTCAGACAACTGTACAAAAAGGGCTGGACTACCCAACCTACAGGCTCAGGCCCCTGGAGCCAAACCTGAGGACTTACTTGCCCTCTCCAAGGGAATTGTGTGTGCCCATTCCAATGGCCACAACCCTTCTAATAGGATAAACCTCCAAAGTCCCTGATGTATCTCAATAGTGGTGGCTTCCAGGAAAAACAGGGGCAATCTGAGCCCAAATGAGCCCCTACCTGCACTCAGACCCATAGACAGATGTCCTCAGAGGTAAAAAGGAAAGAACAGGCCCCTAGGCACTAATCAGATCCATTGCTTTGGTTTCCAGGCATCTCTCCTCAGAGGCCTGGATTTCAAAAGCAGCATATAGCTGTTTCTTGACTCACCCATCAGAAAACATCTCATCTACACATGGGAAACTTACACGTTGGAGCTGTGTCAAAGCCTCTGTTTAGGAGAACCCTTTAGGGCCCCAGTGCCACCGCTTCATTTCAAGGTCTCCATAGACACAAAAGCACATTAGGACCCATCCCCAGGGGTGTGCATTTCAACTCAGCATCCTCGATAGCTCCCCACAGATCCAGGAGATCTAACCTGTCTTGTTGCTAGGAGACAATTGGAATGCGAGGTGGGCTACCCAGCCATCCATCCTTAGAACCCTGCTCAGAATCATTGGCCTGAAGCCAAACAACAGGTCTCAATTGTCCTGCAGAAGACTCTCTGCAGTTTGGAGCTTCTCACAACTCCCATCATGGGAAAACCCCCATGGCCTCGTGATGCCCTCCCATTCATGAAGGGGCCATCAGGGACAGAAACTCCAACCTGAGCGATCGTCTGATCCTCGCCCTGACTTAAGATGCACGAGATCTCGATTCAGTTCTGTAGATTGTGCCTGCCATGGCCTCACCTAGAAACCTAAGCCTAGCTTGTGTTCTCAGACTTTTGTCGTCAGACTACTGGCCCACAAGGCCTCCAGTTTGGCAATCCAGAACTACAATGCAGCACTCTGCCTGCCCTCCAGATAAAAAACATTGTCCTCTGGGGCTACCCAGTAACCCCAAATGAGGATCAACTTGCACCGACCTTGGCTGTACCCCAAATACATAGGCTGACCAGGGCACTAATGCCCTTTCTGACACAGCCTGAGCCTGGACACCCTGGACCCTCCCAGACAGCTGGCCGCACACTGAGCACATCGAGCCGCCATGGCCTTAGGTCGTCATCTCTTCCCAACCTCGGTTTTCAGGTTTCAGAACCTAGACCTTATCTCCAATCACTGTCCATGTTGAAGGTGATGCAGAAATCAGAACTCCTTCCCCATGGCAAGAAACCTTGTGGTTGGCATGTTGTCCAACGTTCAGTGTCGTTGAAACCAGTGTGGCCCTTGAGGCCCCGCCCATGCTCGCGGGCCACATTGGTCACAAACACACATTGTAACCCTCAGGCTGAGCCCGGTCCTCAAGTAAGGCCACTCAGTGGCTGGATGAAGAGATAGCATATTGGGCTTGCCATGCCCCTAGGCCCCAATTTTTAACCATAGTTCGGATTGTCCCTTCAGTCTTCCCCACGGCTTTGCTTTGGAATTCCTCTTTTGGTGGGACACCTGACGTAACAAAACTGAAATGAGTCCTCCCATCCCACAGATTGACGAAAAGCACTTGGGAATCGGGCCAAATCCTCAGAGAGGAAGATTCGTCCATGGCCCATGAGGCCTCCCCGACATTCCACGGCCATCAATGATACAAAATCCAGAGACAAAAGCCTGAGCAATCGCCACAGACCTGCACTTTCTTCATATCCTGTAGAGTTCTTCTCATGGTTTGTAGATCGGTCCTGCCATACCTACGTCCCCAAACCTAAGCTGAGTTTGTGTTTTCAGACTTCTTTCCTCAAAGTCTTGGGCCACACACCCTCCAGGCTGGGCCCCTGGAGCCACACATTAGGACTGTGCCTAACAATCCATGGGAATTCTGCCCATTCCATGGTCCAAAATCGTACAAATTAGGAGAAACCTCCAACGACCCTTAGGCCATCCCAATAGTGTAGGTCACCCGGAACAAACAAGGGGTGTCTGACACCTGCTGATAATCGACCTCCACTCATACCAGAGATGGATATCCCCAGAGAAGAAGATTGAACCAGACAGGACCCTAGGCCATAATAGGATCCATTGCTATGGGTTACAGGCATGTGTCCTCAAAAGCCTGATTCCAATATGAGCCTAGGGGTTTTCCTGAGGCACCAATCAGAACTCATCTCGTCTCCACAAGGAAACCTGTGCATGGGAGCCATGTCCAAAGCTTAGGAAAGTAATTCAGGTTGCCGGTGCCACCGCCCCATTCCAAGGCCCTCATGGACACAAAAACACATTAGGACCCATCCTCAGGAAAGTCCATTTCAACTCCGCCACCCCGGTTGCTCCGGCAGAGCCATCAGATCTAAACTGTCTTGTTGCTAGGAGACTATTGGAATGCGAAGCGGGCTTCCCACCATCCATCCGAGAACGGTGCTCTGGAGTCATTCCATATGGGATGTCCTGGAGCTGTCCAACAGGTCTCAGTTGTCCGGAAGAAGGAATCCTGGAAGGGGGCATCCCACAACTCCCAACGTGGGAAAACCTCAATGGCCTCGAGATTCCGCTCCCTTCATGAAGCGGCCGTCATGCTCAGAAACTCCCACCTGAGCCAACGTCTGATCCTCGCCCTGACTTCAGATGCCTGAGATATTGGTTCAGATCTGCAGGGGGTACCTGCCTTGCCCTCGCCCTGAAACCCAAGTCTAGCTTGTCTTCTCAGACTTCCATCCTCACACTCCTGGCCCCGAAGCCCTCAAGTTTGGCAATTCCAGACCCACAATGCAGCACTCTGCCTGCCCTCTAGAAAAAAAAATTATTGCCTCATGAGCTGCCCAGGCACCTTAAATGAGGATAAAGCTACACAGCACTCGACTTTACCCAAATTATATAGTCTAACCTGGGCACTAATGCACTGTCGAACTCATCCTGAGCCCGGACCTCCTGACCAACACCCAGAAAGCTGACCGCACACTGAGCACATAAAAACCTCCATGGCCTTAGGTCATCATCTCTTCCCTACCTCAGTTTTCAGGCTTCAGAACCGAGACCTTATCTCCAATCACTGCCCAGGGGTGAGTCTGATGCAGAAATCAGAACTCCTCCTTACCCATGGGAAGAACCCTTGTGGTTGGCACGTTGTCCAACGTTCAGTGTAGGAGAAACATTGAGGCCCCGCCCATTCTTGAGTGCGACGAGGGCATACACACGCATTGTGACCCTCAGCATGAGTCCTGTCCTCTAGTAAGTCCTCTCCTTGGCTGGACCATTAGATGTCATAATGGGCTTGACATGTCCCTAGGCCCCAATATTTAACCAGATTTCTGATTGACCAGTCGCCCCTCCCCAGGGCTCTACTCTGGAATCCCTTCATTTGGTGGGACACCTGAGGTTAAAAAAGAAAACAACAACAACAACAACAAAAAACGGACTTCTTCCAGCCCACAGAATGACCCCAAACTCTTTGGACGGGGCCAAACCACCAGAGAGTAAGACTCGTCCATTTCCCATGAAGTCACCCAGAAATTCCACGACCATGAGAAACACGATATCCAGAGACAAAAACTTGAGCTGGAGCCTCACACTCGCCCTTCTTTCAAATCCCAAAGTGTTCTCCTCATGGTCTGTAGATTAGTCCTGCCATACCTATGACCCGAAACATAAGCCGAGTTTGTGTTTTCAGACAACTGTCCAAACGGCCCTAGCCTACACAACCTACAGGCTAAGGCCCCTGGAGCCAAACCTGAGGACTGTACTTGCCCTCTCCAAGGGAATTGTGTGTGCCCATTCCAATGGACACAACCCTTCTAAAAGTATAAACCTCCTAAGTCCCTGATCCATCTCAATAGTGGTGGCTTCCCAGGAAAAACAGGGGCAATCTGAGCACTACAGAGCACCTCCCTGCACTCAGACCCATAGACACATGTGCCCAGAGGTAAAAAGGAAAGAACAGGCCCCTAGGCACTAATCAGATCCATTGCTTTGGTTTCCAGGCATTTCTCCTCAGAGGCCTGGAATTCAAATCAGCATATAGCTGTTTCTTGACTCACCCAACAGAAAACATCTCATCTACACATGGGATTCTTGCACGTTGTAGCTGTGTCAAAGCCTCTGTTTAGTAGAACTCTTTAGGGCCCAAGTGCCACCGCTTCATTCCAAGGTCTCCTTAGACACAAAAGCACATTAGGACCCATGCCCAGGGGTGTCCATTTCAATGCAGCGTCCTCGGTTGCTCCCCACAGATCCAGGAGATCTAACCTGTCTTGTTGCTAGGAGACAATAGGAATGCGAGGTGGGCTACCCAGCCAACCATCCTTAGAACCCTGCTCAGAATCATTGGCCTGGAGCCAAACAACAGGTCTCAATTGTCCTGCAGAAGACTCTCTGCAGTTTGGAGCTTCTCACAACTCCCAATGTGGGAAAACCCCCATGGCCTGGTGATCCCCCCCCATTCATGAAGGGGCAATCAGGGACAGAAACTGCAACCTGAGCGATCGTCTGATCCTCGCCCTGACTTCAGATGCATGAGATCTCGATTCAGGTCTGTAGATTGTGCCTGCCATGGCCTCATCCAGAAACCTAAGCCTAGCTTGTGTTCTCAAACTTTTGTCGTCAGACTACTGGCCCACAAGCCCTACAGTTTGGCAATCCAGAACTACAATGCAGCACTCTGCCTGCCCTCCAGAAGAAAAACATTGTCCTCTGGGGCTACCCAGTAACCCCAAATGAGGATCAACCTGCACCGACCTTGGCTGTACCCCAAATACATAGGCTGACTAGGGCACTAATGTCCTTTCTGACACAGCCTGATCCTGGACTCCCTGGCCCGTCCCAGACAGCTGGCCGCACACTGAGCACATCGAGCCGCCATGGCCTTAGGTCGTCATCTCTTCCCAACCTCGGATTTCAGGCTTTAGATTCTAGAACTTACCTCCAATCACTGCCCAGGGTTGAACAGGATGCAGAAATCAGAACTCCTTCCCCATGGCAAGATACCTTGTGGTTGGCATGTTGTCCAACTTTCAGTGTAGTTGAATCCAGTGTTGCCCATGAGGCCCCGCCATGCTCGCAGGCTACATTGGTCACAAACACACATTGTGACCCTCAGCCTGACCAAAGTCCTCAAGTAAGGCCTCTCAGTGGCTGGATGAAGAGATAGCATATTGGGCTTGCCATGCCCCTAGTCCCAATTTTGAACCATAGTTCTGGTGGTCCCTTCAGTCTTCCCCACGGCTTTACTTTGGAATTCCTCTTTTCGAGGGACACCTGAGGTAACAAAACTGAAAAGAGTCCTCCCATCCCACAGTTTGACGAAAAAAAATTGGGAATCGGGCGAAATCCTCATAGAGGTAGATTCGTCCATGGCCCATGAAGCATCCCCGACATTCTACGGCCATTGCTGATACAAATTCCAGACAAATGCCTGAGCAAGCACCTCAGACTCGCTCTATATTCAAATCTTCATGAGTTCTTCTCATGGTTTGTATTTTGGGCCTGCCATACCGACGTCCCCAAAAAAAGCTGAGTTTGTGTATCGGAATCACAATCAGAACTCTGCCTTCCACATGGCTGTAATGCTTGTTCTTCACATGGAGTCACACCTTTACGTGGGGAACCCTTCATGGCCCCTGATGCCACGCCAAAACATGAGTGCTGCTTGGGCACAAATTCACACTGTGACCCTAGCATGAGCCCCATGTCAAAGAAAGGCCTGTCAGGTTCGGGACGAAGATCCTGCATATAATCCCTGACATGCCTATAGGCACCCAGGACTAACTAGATGGTGTGTATTCCAATTGAAGGAACCCACTGCTGTGCTCTAGAGTCCCTCTCCTGGGGGGTCCTTTCTGGCAGAAAACAGTATTCTTCACTTCCCACAGAATGAACCCAAACACTTGGGAGCTTGGACAATCCCCCGAGAGGAAGGCTCTTACTCGGCCGCTGAGGCAACCCCTACCCTGAACGGACACTGTGAACGCAACACCCAGAGACAAAAGCCTGAGCAACTGCCTCCCACTTGCCCTCCTTTGATATCCAGAGAATCTCCCCTCACGGACTGGAGATCAGGCCTGCCATTACCTTGGCCCCTTCCTGAGCCAAGTTTGCTTTTTCAGACATCTGTCCCCACAGCCCTGGCAAACACAGCCTCTAGGCTGGGTCCTCTGGAGCCATACCACAGGACTGTGCCTGCTCTCTCCTGGGAAACTGTGTCCATTACTTTGGACACACCTCCAGAATATGAGAAACCTCAAGGCCCCCGAGGACATCCCACTACTGGCAGCCTCCCTGGACACACAGGGGCATTCCGACACAAGCTGAGCAGCTACCTCCAAGAAGGCATGCACAAGATGTCAACAGAGATAGAAGGTTGAGCCGGACAGGCCCTTAGGCCATAATCTCAACTCTTGCTTTGGGTTCCAGGTGTTACTCCTCAGAGGCTTTGGTTCGAAGAAAAGAATATGGGGCTTTCCTGAGGCACTGAACAGAACTCCTCTCGTCTCCACATGGGAAGCTTCCTTGTTGGAGCTGTGTCAAACACCTCAGTTTGGAAAACCCTGCAGAGTCCCTGAGCCACCTCCACATTCCAAGCTCTCCCAGGCCACCAAGCCACAGTAGGACTCATCTTCAGGAGAGTCCATTTCAACTCTCCCCTCTGGGTAGCTCACCCAGGAGCCTGCAGATTGAGCCTGCCTTGTCCTGACTAAAGAGTGGGAATATGAGGTGGCGTTCCAGGCATCCATGCTTAGACATCTGCTCTCGAGTCTTTCCGTATGGGGCCTCCTGGAACCATCCAATAGGACTCGACTGTCGTGCAGAAGGAAAGCTTGAGGTTTGGAGTAGTTCACAAATCCCATCGTAGGCAAACCTCCCTGGTTTCATGAAGCCCCCACACCCTTAGGAAGAGGCCATGCTGGACAAAAACTCTAGCCTGAGGCACGTCTCATAGTTGACATGACATCAGTGCAGGAGATCTCGATTCAGCCTCTGCAGACTGGCCCTGCCGTGCCCTCGGTCCCAAACCTCATGCTAGCTTGTGTTTTCCGACTTCCTTCCTCACACTCCTGGCAAACAAGCCCTCCGGATTAGGAACTCCAGAACCACAACCCAGCCCAGTGTCTGCCCAACGGAAGAAAAACGTTTCCCTGTGGGGCTCTCCAGAAAACCCAGATGAGGATCAACCTGCTCGGGCCTCGACGGTACCCGAACTGGATAGGATGCTCTGGGCACTCATGCTCTGTCTACACAACCTGAAGCCAGACGTCCAGACAGAGAAGGAGACAGATGGCCGCACACCCAGCACTTCGGACACGCCATGGTCTTATGCCGTCACCTCTTCCTAACCTTGGTTTTCAGATATCTGAACCTAGACATTATATCAATTCTCCACACAGCTGGGTATAGCTAGCACAAAACAGAACTCCTCCTTCCCCATGGCTGTCAAGGTTGCCTTGGCATGGAGTCACACCTTCAGGGTGGGAGAAACCTTCATGGCCCCAGATGCCACGCCCAAACGTGAGTGCTGCTTGGGCACAAATTCACACTGTGACCCTCAGCATGAGCCCCATGTCAAAGAAAGGCCTGTCAGGGCCTGGCTCAAGTGCCCGCATATGGGGCTTGCCAAGCCCCTATGCACCCAATCCTCACCAGTGTTTGAGTTTTCCAGTCGCCCCGCCCGTACCTGGGGCTCTGTTCTGGAATCCCTTTCTTGGAGAGACCCATGAGCCAGACAACACGACTCCACCCTTCCCACAAAATGACCCCAAACTCTTGGGAGCTGGGACAAATCCCCAGAGAGGGATACTCGTTAACAGTCCCTGAGGCCACCCCTCCAATCCACGGCTATCCAGGACACAACATTCAGAGACAAAAACCTGAAGGAACGCCTCCCACTCGCCCTTGTTTCAGAGGCCCAGGAGCTCCCTCTTGTGCTGTACCTCCGGCCTGCCATACCCTAGGTGCCACTCATAAGCTGACTTTGTGTTTTCAGACTTCTGTGCCCACAGCCTGGACCCACACACCTACAGGCTAGGGCCTCTGGAGCCACAGCGAAAGATTGTGCTTGCCCTCTCCAAAAAAAGTGTGCCCAATCCATTGACCACAAACCTACAGGTTAGGGAAAAGCTCCAAGGCCCTGAGGCCATCAATAGTGTAGGCCACCCTGGACTAAGAGGGGCACTTTGACACCAGCGGATCAACTATCTCCACTTAGACTCTCAGACAGTGTCCCCAGAGACAGAAGGTTGAAATGGACAGGCCCCCAGGCCCTAATCTGAACCTTAGCTTTGGTTTCCATGTGTCCGTCCTCAGAGGACTGTTTTCATAGACCAGCACACGGGGCTTTTCAGAGGCACCAAACCAAACCTCTCTCTCCACATGGGGAGGTTTCTTACTGGGGATGTATCAAACCCTTCAGGTAGGAGAGTTCCACAGGGCCACTGAACAACCAGCACATTCCAAGGTCTCCATGGACCCAAACGCACATTATGACGCATCCTCAGGAGAGGCCATTTCAACTCAGCCCCCTAGGTAGCGTGCCTCAGAGGCAGCAGGTCAAACATATCTTTTCGCTAATGGCCAATGGGAATGCGAGGCATGCTGTACAGGGATCCATCCTTCGAACCCTGCTCTCCAGTCCTTCTGTATGGTATGTCCTGGAGCCATGCAACAGGACTCGAATGTCCCACAGAAGGAAACCTTGTGGTTTGGGGCAACCTCCAAACTCAGCGTGGGAAAACTTCCTTGGCCTCATGAGGCCCCCGCTTCATGAAGGTGCCATCATGGACACATACTCCAGCCTCCGCCAACGTCTGATCCTCAGCCTGGCTTCAGATGCAGGAGATTTTGATTCAGCCTCTGCAGAGTGGGTCTGCTCTGCCCTTGGCTCCAATCCTCACCCTAGCTTGTGTTTTCAGACTTCTGTCCTCTCACTCCTGGCCCACAAGCCCTCCCTACTGGGAATTCTGGGGCTGCAAAGAAGCACTCTGCCTGCCTCCCAGGAGAAAAACATTGTCTATGGTGCTGCCCAGAATCCCCAAATGAGGATCAAACTGCTTGGCCCTCGGCAACACCCCAATTGCATAGGCTACCTTAAACACTGATGCTCTGTCTCAAATAGCCTGAGCCCAGACCTTCCAACAGACACCGACACAGCTGGCTGCACACCCAGCACATTGGACCCGCCACTGCCTTAGGCCACCATCCATTCCCAACCTGGGTTTTCAGTCATCGGAACCTAGACCTTATCTCCAATCCCTGCACAGGGGGGAACCTGATGCACAAGTCAGAACCCCTCCTTCCCCCTGGCAAGAAACCTTGCTGCTGGCAGTGAGTCAAACCTTCAGTGTAGGAGAAAACGGCATGGCCCATGAGGCAACGCCCAAGCGTTAGGGCAGCCTTGGGCACAAACACACATTGTTACCCTACAGCGTGAGTACCTTATTCAAGTAACGCTTCTCAGTGACTGGATCAAGAGCCAGCATATGTGGCTTTCCATGCCCATAGGCACCCAGGATTAACTAGATGGTGTGTATAACAGTTCAGGGAACCCACTGCTGTGCTCTAGAGTCCCTCTCCTGGGGGGTCCCCTGTGGCAGAAAACAGTACTCTTCCCTTCCCACAGAATGAATCCAAACACTTGGGAGCTTGCACAATCCCCCGAGAGGAAGGCTCTTCCTCGGCCTCTGAGACAACCCCTACCCTGCCTGGACACTGTTAACGCAACACCCAGAGACAAAATCCTGAGTGACTGCCTCCCACTTGCCCTCCTTTGATATCCAGAGGATCTCCCCTCACGGACTGGAGATCAGTCCTGCCATTACCTTGGCCACTAGCTGAGCCAAGTTTGCTTTTTCAGACATCTGTCCCCACAGCCCCTGCAAACACAGCCTCTAGGATGGGTCCTCTGGAGCCATACCACAGGACCGTGCCTGCTCTCTCCTGGGAAACTGTGTCCATTCCTTTGGACACACACCTCCAGAATATGAGAAACCTCAAGGCCCCCGAGGACATCCCACTACTGGGAGGCTCCCTGGACACACAGGGGCATTCGGACACAAGCTGAGCAGCTACCTCCACGAAGGCATGCCCACAGATGTCAACAGAGATAGAAGGTTGAGCCGGACAGGCCCTTAGGCCGTAATCTCAACTCTTGCTTTGGGTTCCAGGTGTTACTCCTCAGAGGCTTTGGTTCGAAGAACAGGATATGGGGCTTTCCTGAGGCATGGAACAGAACTCCTTTCGTCTTCACATGGGAAGCTTCCTTGTTGATGCTGTGTCAAACACCTCAGTTTGGAAAACCCTGCAGAGTCCCTGAGCCACCTCCACATTCCAAGGTCTCCCAGGCCACCAAGCCACAGTAGGACTCATCTTCAGGAGAGTCCATTTCAAATCTCCCCTCTGGGTAGCTCACCCAGGAGCCTGCAGATTGAGCCTGCCTTGTCCTGACTAAAGAGTGGGAATATGAGGTGGCGTTCCCAGGCATCCATGCTTAGACACCTGCTCTCGAGTCTTTCCGTATGGGGCCTCCTGGAACCATCCAATAGGACTCGACTGTCGTGCAGTAGGAAAGCTTGAGGTTTGGAGTAGTTCACAAATCCCATCGTAGGCAAACCTCCCTGGCTTCATGAAGCCCCCACACCCTTCAGGAAGAGGCCATGCTGGACAAAACTCAAGCCTGAGGCACGTCTCATAGTTGACATGACCTCAGTGCAGGAGATCTCGATTCAGCCTCTGCAGAGTGGGCCTGCCGTGCCCTCGTTCCCAAACGTCACCCTAGCTTGTGTTTTCAGACTTCCTTCCTCACACTCCTGGCAAACAAGCCCTCCGGACCAGAAACTCCAGAACCAAAACCCAGCCCAGTGTCTGCCCAACGGAAGAAAAACGTTTCCCTGTGGGGCTCTCCAGAAAACCAGATGAGGATCAACCTGCTCGGGCCTCGACGGACCCCGAACTGGATATGCTGCTCTGGGCACTCATGCTCTGTCTGACACAACCTGAAACCAGACGTCCAGAGAGACAAGGAGACAGCTGGCCGCACACCCAGTACTTCGGACACGCCATGGTCTTATGCCGTCACCTCTTCCTAACCTTGGTTTTCAGATATCTGAACCTAGACATTATATCAATTCTCCACACAGCTGGGTAACGCAAGCACAAAACAGAACTCCTCCTTCCCCATGGCTGTCAAGCTTGATCTTGGCATGGAGTCACACCTTCAGGGTGGGAGAAACCTTCATGGCCCCTGATGCCACGCCCAAACTTGAGTGCTGCTTGGGCACAAATTCACACTGTGACCCTCAGCATGAGCCCCATGTCAAAGAAAGGCCTGTAAGGACCTGGACCAAGAGCCCGCATATGGGGCTTGCCAAGCCCAATTCACCCAATCCTCACCAGTGTTTGAGTTTTCCAGTCGCCCCACCTGTACCTGGGCTCTGCTCTGGAATCCCTTTCTTGGAGAGACACATGAGCCAGACAACACGACTCCACCCTTCCCTCAAAATGTCCCCAAACTCTTGGGAGCTGCGACAAATCCCCAGAGAGGGATACTCGTCCACAGTCCCCGAGGCCACCGCTCCAATCCACGGCTATCCCGGACACAACATCCAGAGACAAAAGCCTGAAGGAACGCCTTCCACTCCCCCTTGTTTCAGAGGCCCAGGAGTTCCCTCTCGGGCTGTACATGGCCTGTCATACCCTAGGCGCCACTCATAAGCTGACTTTGTGTTTTAAGACTTCTGTGCCCACAGCATGGACCCACACAACCTCCAGGCTAGAACCTCTGAAGCCACAGCGAAAGATTGTGCCGGCCCTCTCTAAGGAAAGTGTGTCCAATCCAAGGACCACAACCCTACAGTTTAGGGAAAAGCTCCAAGGCCCCTGAGGCCATCAATAGGTAGGCCACCCTGGACTAAGAGGGGCTCTCTGACACCAGCAGAGCAACTATCTCCACTTAGATTCTCAGACAGTGTCCCCAGAGACAGAAGGTTGAAATGGACAGGCCCCCAGGCCCTAATATGAACCTTAGCTTTGTTTCCATGTGTCCGTTCTCAGAGGACTGTTTTCGTAGACCAGCACATGGGGCTTTTCTGAGGCACCAAACCAAGCATCTCTCGTCTCCACATGGGCAACTTTCTTACTGGGGATGTATCAAACCCTTCAGGTAGGAGTGTTCCGCAAGTCCACCGAACAACCAGCACATTCCAAGGTCTCCATGGACCCAAACGCACATTATGACGCATCCTCAAGAGAGGCCATTTCTTTTTTTTTTTTTTTTTTTTTTTTAGTTTTACCATTTTATTATTTTTTTTAATTTATTTTTTATTTTCAGCATAACAGTATTCATTATTTTTCACCACACCCAGTGCTCCATGCAATTCGTGCCCTTTATAATACCCACCACCTAGTACCCCAAACTCCCACCCCCCACCCCTTCAAAATCCTCAGATTGTTTTTCAGAGTCCATAGTCTCTCATGGTTCACCTCCCCTTCCAATTTCCCCCAACTCCCTTCTCCTCTCTAACTCCCCATGTCCTCCATGCTATTTGTTATGCTCCACAAATAAGTGAAACCATATGATAATTGACTCTCTCTGCTTGACTTATTTCACTCAGCATAATAATCTCTTCCAGTCCCGTCCATGCTGCTACAAAAGTTGGGTATTTGTCCTTTCTTTTTTTTTTTTTATAAACATATATTTTTATCCCCAGGGGTACAGGTCTGTGAATCACCAGGTTTACACACTTCACAGCACTCACCAAAGCACATACCCTCCCCAATGTCCATAATCCCACCCCCTTCTCCCAAACCCCCTCCCCCCAGCAGCCCTCAGTTTGTTTTGTGAGATTAAGAGTCACTTATGGTTTGTCTCCCTCCCAATCCCATCTTGTTTCATTGATTCTTCTCCTACCCACTTAAGCCTCCATGTTGCATCACCACTTCCTCATATCAGGGAGATCATATGATAGTTGTCTTTCTCTGCTTGACTTATTTCGCTAAGCATGATACGCTCTAGTTCCATCCATGTTGTCGCAAATGGCAAGATTTCATTTCTTTTGATGGCTGCATAGTATTCCATTGTGTATATATACCACATCTTCTTGATCCATTCATCTGTTGATGGACATCTAGGTTCTTTCCATAGTTTGGCTATTGTGGACATTGCTGCTATAAACATTCGGGTGCATGTGCCCCTTTGGATCACTACATTTGTATCTTTAGGGTAAATACCCAATAGTGCAATTGCTGGGTCATAGGGCAGTTCTATTTTCAACATTCTGAGGAACCTCCATGCTGTTTTCCAGAGTGGCTGCACCAGCTTGCATTCCCACCAACAGTGTAGGAGGGTTCCCCTTTCTCCACATCCTCGCCAGCATCTGTCATTTCCTGACTTGTTGATTTTAGCCATTCTGACTGGTGTGAGGTGATATCTCATTGTGGTTTTGATTTGTATTTCCCTGATGCCGAGTGATATGGAGCACTTTTTCATGTGTCTGTTGGCCATCTGGATGTCTTCTTTGCAGAAATGTCTGTTCATGTCCTCTGCCCATTTCTTGATTGGATTATTTGTTCTTTGGGTGTTGAGTTTGCTAAGTTCTTTATAGATTCTGGACACTAGTCCTTTATCTGATATGTCGTTTGCAAATATCTTCTCCCATTCTGTCAGTTGTCTTTTGATTTTGTTAACTGTTTCCTTTGCTGTGCAAAAGCTTTTGATCTTGATGAAATCCCAATAGTTCATTTTTTCCCTTGCTTCCCTTGCCTTTTGCGTTTTCCTAGGAAGATGTTGCTGCGGCAGAGGTCGAAGAGGTTGCTGCCTGTGTTCTCCTCAAGGATTTTGATGGATTCCTTTTGCACATTGAGGTCCTTCATCCATTTTGAGTCTATTTTTGTGTGTGGTGTAAGGAAATGGTCCAATTTCATTTTTCTGCATGTGGCTGTCCAATTTTCCCAGCACCATTTATTGAAGAGGCTGTCTTTTTTCCATTGGACATTCTTTCCTGCTTTGTCGAAGATGAGTTGACCATAGATTTGAGGGTCTATTTCTGGGCTCTCTATTCTATTCCATTGATCTATGTGTCTGTTTTTGTGCCAGTACCATGCTGTCTTGATGATGACAGCTTTGTAATAGAGCTTGAAGTCCGGAATTGTGATGCCACCAACGTTGGCTTTTTTTTTCAATATCCCTTTGGCTATTCGAGGTCTTTTCTGGTTCCATATAAATTTTAGCATTATTTGTTCCATTTCTTTGAAAAAGATGGATGGTACTTTGATAGGAATTGCATTAAATGTGTAGATTGCTTTAGGTAGCATAGACATTTTCACAATATTTATTATTCCAATCCAGGAGCATGGAACATTTTTCCATTTCTTTGTGTCTTCCTCAATTTCTTTCATGAGTACTTTATAGTTTTCTGAGTATAGATTCTGTGTCTCTTTGGTTAGGTTTATTCCTAGGTATCTTATGGTTTTGGATGCAATTGTAAATGGGATTACTCCTTAATATCTCTTTCTTCTGTCTTGCTGTTGGTGTAGAGAAATGCAACTGATTTCTGTGCATTGATTTTATATCCTGACACTTTACTGAATTCCTGTATAAGTTCTAGCAGTTTTGGAGTGGAGTCTTTTGGGTTTTCCACATATAGTATCATATCATCTGCGAAGAGTGATAATTTGACTTCTTCTTTGCCGATTTGGATGCCTTTAATTTCCTTTTGTTGTCTGATTGCTGAGGCTAGGACCTCTAGTACTATGTTGAATAGCAGTGGTGATAATGGACATCCCTGCCGTGTTCCTGACCTTAGTGGAAAAGCTTTCAGTTTTTCTCCATTGAGAATGATATTTGCAGTGGGTTTTTCATAGATGGCTTTGATGATATTGAGGTATGTGCCCTCTATCCCTACACTTTGAAGAGTTTTGATCAGGAAGGGATGCTGTACTTTGTCAAATGCTTTTTCAGCATCTATTGAAAGTATCATATGGTTCTTGTTCTTTCTTTTATTGATGTGTTGTATCACATTGACTGATTTGCGGATGTTGAACCAACCTTGCAGCCCTGGAATAAATCCCACTTGGTCGTGGTGAATAATCTTTTTAATGTACTGTTGAATCCTATTGGCTAGTATTTTGTTGAGTATTTTCGCATCTGTGTTCATCAAGGATATCGGTCTATAGCTCTCTTTTTTGGTGGGATCCTTGTCTGGTTTTGGGATCAAGGTGATGCTGGCCTCATAAAATGAGTTTGGAAGTTTTCCTTCCATTTCTATTTTTTGGAACAGTTTCAGGAGAATAGGAATTAGTTCTTCTTTAAATGTTAAGAGAGGCCATTTCAACTCAGCCCCCTGGGTAGCGTGACCCAGAGGCAGCAGATCAAACATATCTTGTCGCTAATGGCCAATTGGAATGCGAGGAATGCTGTACAGGGATCCATCCTTCGAACCCTGCTCTCCAGTCCTTCCATATGGTATGTCCTGGAGCCATGCAACAGGACTCGAATGTCCCGCAGAAGGAAACCTTGTGGTTTGGGGCAACCTGCAAACTCAGCGTGGGAAAACTTCCTTGGCCTCATGAGGCCCCCGCTTCATGAAGGTGCCATCATGGACACATACTCCAGCCTCAGCCAACGTCTGATCCTCAGCCTGACTTCAGATGCAGGAGATTTTGATTCAGCCTCTGCAGAGTGGGCCTGCTCTGCCCTTGGCTCCAATACTCACCCTAGCTGGTGTTTTCAGACTTCCGTCCTCACACTCCTTGCCCACAAACCCTCCCTACTGGGAATTCTTGGGGAACACTGAAGCACTCTGCCTGCCTCCCAGGAGAAAAACATTGTCTATGGTGCTGCCCAGAAACCCCAAATGAGGATCAAACTGCTTGGCCCTCGGCAACACCCCAATTGCATAGGCTACCTTAAACACTGATGCTCTGTCGCAAATAGCCTGAGCCCAGACCTTCCAACAGACACCGACACAGCTGGCTGCACTCCTAGGACATTGGACCCGCCACTGCCTTAGGCCACCATCCATTCCCAACCTGAGTTTTCAGTCATCGGATCCTAGACCTTATCTCCAATCCCTGCACAGGGGGGAACCTGATGCACAAATCAGAACCCCTCCTTCCCCATGGCAAGAAAACTTGCTGCTGGCAGTGAGTCAAACCTTCAGTGTAGGAAAAACGACATGGCCCATGAGGCAACGCCCAAGCGTTAGGGCCGCCTTGGGCACAAACACACATTGTGACCCTCAGCGTGAGTACCTTATTCAAGTAACGCCTCTCAGTGACTGGACCAAGAGCCCACATATGTGGCTTGCCATGCCCATAGGCACCCAGGTCTAACTAGATGGTGTGTATTCCAGTTAAGGGAACCCACTGCTGTGCTCTAGAGTCCCTCTCCTGGGGGGTCCCCTGTGGCAGAAAACAGTACTCTTCCCTTCCCACAGAATGAACCCAAACACTTGGGAGCTTGGACAATCCCCCGAGAGGAAGGCTCTTCCTCGGCCTCTGAGACAACCCCTACCCTGACCGGACACTGTGAACGCAACACCCAGAGACAAAATCCTGAGTGACTGCCTCCCACTAGCCCTCCTTTGATATCCAGAGGATCTTTCCTCACGGACTAGAGATCAGTCCTGCCATTACCTTGGCCACTAGCTGAGCCAAGTTTGCTTTTTCAGACATCTGTCCCCACAGCCCTGGCAAACACAGCCTCTAGGCTGGGTCCTCTGGAGCCATACCACAGGACCGTGCCTGCTCTCTCCTGGGAAACTGTGTCCATTCCTTTGGACACACACCTCCAGAATATGAGAAACCTCAAGGCCCCCGAGGACATCCCACTACTGGGAGGCTCCCTGGACACACAGGGGCATTCGGACACAAGCTGAGCAGCTACCTCCACGAAGGCATGCCCACAGATGTCAACAGAGATAGAAGGTTGAGCCGGACAGGCCCTTAGGGCGTAATCTCAACTCTTGCTTTGGGTTCCAGGTGTTACTCCTCAGAGGCTTTGGTTCAAAGAACAGGATATGGGGCTTTCCTGAGGCACTGAACAGAACTCCTCTCGTCTCCACATGGGAAGCTTCCCTGTTGGAGCTGTGTCAAACACCTCAGTTTGGAGAACCCTGCAGAGTCCCTGAGCCACCTCCACATTCCAAGGTCTCCAAGGCCACCAAGCCACAGTAGGACTCATCTTCAGGAGAGTCCATTTCAACTCTCCCCACTGGGTAGCTCACCCAGGAGCCTGCAGATTGAGCCTGCCTTGTCCTGCCTAAAGAGTGGGAATATGAGGTGGCGTTCCGAGGCATCCATGCTTAGACATCTGCTCTCGAGTCTTTCCGTATGGGGCCTCCTGGAACCATCCAATAGGACTCGACTGTCGTGCAGAAGGAAAGCTTGAGGTTTGGAGTAGTTCACAAATCCCATCGTAGACAAACCTCCCTGGCTTCATGAAGCCCCCACACCTTTCAGGAAGAGGCCATGCTGTTCAAAAACTCTAGCCTGAGGCACGTCTCATAGTTGACATGACCTCAGTGCAGGAGATCTCGATTCAGCCTCTGCAGAGTGGCCCTGCCATGCCCTCGGTCCCAAACCTCACGCTAGCTTTTGTTTTCAGACTTCCTTCCTCACACTCCTGGCAAACAAGCCCTACGGACTAGGAACTCCAGAACCAAAACCCAGCCCAGTGTCTGCCCAACGGAAGAAAAACGTTTCCCTGTGGGGCTCTCCAGAAAACCCAGATGAGGATCAACCTGCTCGGGCCTCGACGGTCCCCGAACTGGATATGCTGCTCTGGGCACTCATGCTCTGTCTGACACAGCCTGAAGCCAGACGTCCAGACAGACAAAGAGACAGCTGGCCGCACACCCAGCACTTCGGACACGCCATGGTCTTATGCCGTCACCTCTTCCTAACCTTGGTTTTCAGATATCTGAACCTAGACATTATATCAATTCTCCACACAGCTGGGTATCGCAAGCACAAAACAGAACTCCTCCTTCCCCATGGCTGTCAAGCTTGATCTTGGCATGGAGTCACACCTTCAGGGTGGGAGAAACCTTCATGGCCCCTGATGCCACGCCCAAACTTGAGTGCTGCTTGGGCACAAATTCACACTGTGACCCTCAGCATGAGCCCCATGTCAAAGAAAGGCCTGTCAGGACCTGGACCAAGAGCCCGCATATGGGGCTTGCCACCCCCTATGCACCCAATCCTCACCAGTGTTTGAGTTTTCCAGTCGCCCCACCTGTACCTGGGCTCTGCTCTGGAATCCCTTTCTTGGAGAGACACATGAGCCAGACAACACGACTCCACCCTTCCCTCACAATGTCCCCAAACTCTTGGGAGCTGCGACAAATCCCCAGAGAGGGAGGATACTCGTCCACAGTCCCTGAGGCCACCGCTCCAATCCACGGCTATCCCGGACACAACATCCAGAGACAAAAGCCTGAAGGAACGCCTTCCACTCGCCCTTGTTTCAGAGGCCCAAGAGTTCCCTCTCGGGCTGTACATCCGGCCTGTCATACCCTCGGCGCCACTCATAAGCTGACTTTGTGTTTTAAGACTTCTGTGCCCACAGCATGGACCCACACAACCTCCAGGCTAGGGCCTCTGAAGCCACAGCGAAAGATTGTGCCGGCCCTCTCTAAGGAAAGTGTGTCCAATCCATTGACCACAACCCTACAGTTTAGGGAAAAGCTCCAAGGCCCCTGAGGCCATCAATAGGTAGGCCACCCTGGACTAAGAGGGGCTCTCTGACACCAGCAGAGCAACTATCTCCACTTAGATTCTCAGACAGTGTCCCCAGAGACAGAAGGTTGAAATGGACAGGCCCCCAGGCCCTAATATGAACCTTAGCTTTGTTTCCATGTGTCCGTTCTCAGAGGACTGTTTTCGTAGACCAGCACATGGGGCTTTTCTGAGGCACCAAACCAAGCATCTCTCGTCTCCACATGGGCAGCTTTCTTACTGGGGATGTATCAAACCCTTCAGGTAGGAGAGTTCCGCAAGGCCACCGAACAACCAGCACATTCCAAGGTCTCCATGGACCCAAACTCACATTATGACGCATCCTCAGGAGAGGCCATTTCAACTCAGCCCCCTGGGTAGGGTGACCCAGAGGCAGCAGATCAAACATATCTTGTCGCTAATGGCCAATTGGAATGCGAGGAATGCTGTACAGGGATCCATCCTTCGAACCCTGCTCTCCAGTCCTTCCATATGGTATGTCCTGGAGCCATGCAACAGGACTCGAATGTCCCGCAGAAGGAAACCTTGTGGTTTGGGGCAACCTGCAAACTCAGCGTGGGAAAACTTCCTTGGCCTCATGAGGCCCCCGCTTCATGAAGGTGCCATCATGGACACATACTCCAGCCTCAGCCAACGTCTGATCCTCAGCCTGACTTCAGATGCAGGAGATTTTGATTCAGCCTCTGCAGAGTGGGCCTGCTCTGCCCTTGGCTCCAATACTCACCCTAGCTTGTTTTTTCAGACTTCCGTCCTCACACTCCTTGCCCACAAACCCTCCCTACTGGGAATTCTTGGGGAACACTGAAGCACTCTGCCTGCCTCCCAGGAGAAAAACATTGTCTATGGTGCTGCCCAGAAACCCCAAATGAGGATCAAACTGCTTGGCCCTCGGCAACACCCCAATTGCATAGGCTACCTTAAACACTGATGCTCTGTCGCAAATAGCCTGAGCCCAGACCTTCCAAAAGACACCGACACAGCTGGCTGCACTCCTAGGACATTGGACCCGCCACTGCCTTAGGCCACCAACCATTCCCAACCTGGGTTTTCAGTCATCGGATCCTAGACCTTATCTCCAATCCCTGGACAGGGGGGAACCTGATGCACAAATCAGAACCCCTCCTTCCCCATGGCAAGAAAACTTGCTGCTGGCAGTGAGTCAAACCTTCAGTGTAGGAAAAACGACATGGCCCATGAGGCAACGCCCAAGCGTTAGGGCCGCCTTGGGCACAAACACACATTGTGACCCTCAGCGTGAGTACCTTATTCAAGTAACGCCTCTCAGTGACTGGACCAAGAGCCCGCATATGTGGCTTGCCATGCCCATAGGCACCCAGGACTAACTAGATGGTGTGTATTCCAGTTAAGGAAACCCACTGCTGTGCTCTAGAGTCCCTCTCCTGGGGGGTCCCCTGTGGCAGAAAACAGTACTCTTCCCTTCCCACAGAATGAACCCAAACACTTGGGAGCTTGGACAATCCCCCGAGAGGAAGGCTCTTCCTCGGCCTCTGAGACAACCCCTACCCTGCCCGGACACTGTGAACGCAACACCCAGAGACAAAATCCTGAGTGACTGCCTCCCACTTGCCCTCCTTTGATATCCAGAGGATCTCCCCTCACGGACTGGAGATCAGTCCTGCCATTACCTTGGCCACTAGCTGAGCCAAGTTTGCTTTTTCAGACATCTGTCCCCACAGCCCTGGCAAACACAGCCTCTAGGCTGGGTCCTCTGGAGCCATACCACAGGACCGTGCCTGCTCTCTCCTGGGAAACTGTGTCCATTCCTTTGGACACACACCTCCAGAATATGAGAAACCTCAAGGCCCCCGAGGACATCCCACTACTGGGAGGCTCCCTGGACACACAGGGGCATTCGGACACAAGCTGAGCAGCTACCTCCACGAAGGCATGCCCACAGATGTCAACAGAGATAGAAGGTTGAGCCGGACAGGCCCTTAGGCCGTAATCTCAACTCTTGCTTTGGGTTTCAGGTGTTACTCCTCAGAGGCTTTGGTTCAAAGAACAGGATATGGGGCTTTCCTGAGGCACTAAACAGAACTCCTCTCGTCTCCACATGGGAAGCTTCCCTGTTGGAGCTGTGTCAAACACCTCAGTTTGAAGAACCCTGCAGAGTCCCTGAGCCACCTCCACATTCCAAGGTCTCCAAGGCCACCAAGCCACAGTAGGACTCATCTTCAGGAGAGTCCATTTCAACTCTCCCCACTGGGTAGCTCACCCAGGAGCCTGCAGATTGAGCCTGCCTTGTCCTGCCTAAAGAGTGGGAATATGAGGTGGCGTTCCGAGGCATCCATGCTTAGACATCTGCTCTCGAGTCTTTCCGTATGGGGCCTCCTGGAACCATCCAATAGGACTCGACTGTCGTGCAGAAGGAAAGCTTGAGGTTTGGAGTAGTTCACAAATCCCATCGTAGACAAACCTCCCTGGCTTCATGAAGCCCCCACACCTTTCAGGAAGAGGCCATGCTGTTCAAAAACTCTAGCCTGAGGCACGTCTCATAGTTGACATGACCTCAGTGCAGGAGATCTCGATTCAGCCTCTGCAGAGTGGCCCTGCCATGCCCTCGGTCCCAAACCTCACGCTAGCTTTTGTTTTCAGACTTCCTTCCTCACACTCCTGGCAAACAAGCCCTACGGTCTAGGAACTCCAGAACCACAACCCAGCCCAGTGTCTGCCCAACGGAAGAAAAACGTTTCCCTGTGGGGCTCTCCAGAAAACCCAGATGAGGATCAACCTGCTCGGGCCTCGACGGTCCCCGAACTGGATATGCTGCTCTGGGCACTCATGCTCTGTCTGACACAGCCTGAAGCCAGACGTCCAGACAGACAAAGAGACAGCTGGCCGCACACCCAGCACTTCGGACACGCCATGGTCTTATGCCGTCACCTCTTCCTAACCTTGGTTTTCAGATATCTGAACCTAGACATTATATCAATTCTCCACACAGCTGGGTATCGCAAGCACAAAACAGAACTCCTCCTTCCCCATGGCTGTCAAGCTTGATCTTGGCATGGAGTCACACCTTCAGGGTGGGAGAAACCTTCATGGCCCCTGATGCCACGCCCAAACTTGAGTGCTGCTTGGGCACAAATTCACACTGTGACCCTCAGCATGAGCCCCATGTCAAAGAAAGGCCTGTCAGGACCTGGACCAAGAGCCCGCATATGGGGCTTGCCACCCCCTATGCACCCAATCCTCACCAGTGTTTGAGTTTTCCAGTCGCCCCACCTGTACCTGGGCTCTGCTCTGGAATCCCTTTCTTGGAGAGACACATGAGCCAGACAACACGACTCCACCCTTCCCTCACAATGTCCCCAAACTCTTGGGAGCTGCGACAAATCCCCAGAGAGGGAGGATACTCGTCCACAGTCCCTGAGGCCACCGCTCCAATCCACGGCTATCCCGGACACAACATCCAGAGACAAAAGCCTGAAGGAACGCCTTCCACTCGCCCTTGTTTCAGAGGCCCAAGAGTTCCCTCTCGGGCTGTACATCCGGCCTGTCATACCCTCGGCGCCACTCATAAGCTGACTTTGTGTTTTAAGACTTCTGTGCCCACAGCATGGACCCACACAACCTCCAGGCTAGGGCCTCTGAAGCCACAGCGAAAGATTGTGCCGGCCCTCTCTAAGGAAAGTGTGTCCAATCCATTGACCACAACCCTACAGTTTAGGGAAAAGCTCCAAGGCCCCTGAGGCCATCAATAGGTAGGCCACCCTGGACTAAGAGGGGCTCTCTGACACCAGCAGAGCAACTATCTCCACTTAGATTCTCAGACAGTGTCCCCAGAGACAGAAGGTTGAAATGGACAGGCCCCCAGGCCCTAATATGAACCTTAGCTTTGTTTCCATGTGTCCGTTCTCAGAGGACTGTTTTCGTAGACCAGCACATGGGGCTTTTCTGAGGCACCAAACCAAGCATCTCTCGTCTCCACATGGGCAGCTTTCTTACTGGGGATGTATCAAACCCTTCAGGTAGGAGAGTTCCGCAAGGCCACCGAACAACCAGCACATTCCAAGGTCTCCATGGACCCAAACTCACATTATGACGCATCCTCAGGAGAGGCCATTTCAACTCAGCCCCCTGGGTAGGGTGACCCAGAGGCAGCAGATCAAACATATCTTGTCGCTAATGGCCAATTGGAATGCGAGGAATGCTGTACAGGGATCCATCCTTCGAACCCTGCTCTCCAGTCCTTCCATATGGTATGTCCTGGAGCCATGCAACAGGACTCGAATGTCCCGCAGAAGGAAACCTTGTGGTTTGGGGCAACCTGCAAACTCAGCGTGGGAAAACTTCCTTGGCCTCATGAGGCCCCCGCTTCATGAAGGTGCCATCATGGACACATACTCCAGCCTCAGCCAACGTCTGATCCTCAGCCTGACTTCAGATGCAGGAGATTTTGATTCAGCCTCTGCAGAGTGGGCCTGCTCTGCCCTTGGCTCCAATACTCACCCTAGCTTGTTTTTTCAGACTTCCGTCCTCACACTCCTTGCCCACAAACCCTCCCTACTGGGAATTCTTGGGGAACACTGAAGCACTCTGCCTGCCTCCCAGGAGAAAAACATTGTCTATGGTGCTGCCCAGAAACCCCAAATGAGGATCAAACTGCTTGGCCCTCGGCAACACCCCAATTGCATAGGCTACCTTAAACACTGATGCTCTGTCGCAAATAGCCTGAGCCCAGACCTTCCAAAAGACACCGACACAGCTGGCTGCACTCCTAGGACATTGGACCCGCCACTGCCTTAGGCCACCAACCATTCCCAACCTGGGTTTTCAGTCATCGGATCCTAGACCTTATCTCCAATCCCTGGACAGGGGGGAACCTGATGCACAAATCAGAACCCCTCCTTCCCCATGGCAAGAAAACTTGCTGCTGGCAGTGAGTCAAACCTTCAGTGTAGGAAAAACGACATGGCCCATGAGGCAACGCCCAAGCGTTAGGGCCGCCTTGGGCACAAACACACATTGTGACCCTCAGCGTGAGTACCTTATTCAAGTAACGCCTCTCAGTGACTGGACCAAGAGCCCGCATATGTGGCTTGCCATGCCCATAGGCACCCAGGACTAACTAGATGGTGTGTATTCCAGTTAAGGGAACCCACTGCTGTGCTCTAGAGTCCCTCTCCTGGGGGGTCCTTTCTGGCAGAAAACAGTACTCTTCCCTTCCCACAGAATGAACCCAAACACTTGGGAGCTTGGACAATCCCCCGAGAGGAAGGCTCTTCCTCGGCCTCTGAGACAACCCCTACCCTGACCGGACACTGTGATCGCAACACCCAGAGACAAAATCCTGAGTGACTGCCTCCCACTAGCCCTCCTTTGATATCCAGAGGATCTTTCCTCACGGACTAGAGATCAGTCCTGCCATTACCTTGGCCACTAGCTGAGCCAAGTTTGCTTTTTCAGACATCTGTCCCCACAGCCCTGGCAAACACAGCCTCTAGGCTGGGTCCTCTGGAGCCATACCACAGGACCGTGCCTGCTCTCTCCTGGGAAACTGTGTCCATTCCTTTGGACACACACCTCCAGAATATGAGAAACCTCAAGGCCCCCGAGGACATCCCACTACTGGGAGGCTCCCTGGACACACAGGGGCATTCGGACACAAGCTGAGCAGCTACCTCCACGAAGGCATGCCCACAGATGTCAACAGAGATAGAAGGTTGAGCCGGACAGGCCCTTAGGGCGTAATCTCAACTCTTGCTTTGGGTTCCAGGTGTTACTCCTCAGAGGCTTTGGTTCAAAGAACAGGATATGGGGCTTTCCTGAGGCACTGAACAGAACTCCTCTCGTCTCCACATGGGAAGCTTCCCTGTTGGAGCTGTGTCAAACACCTCAGTTTGGAGAACCCTGCAGAGTCCCTGAGCCACCTCCACATTCCAAGGTCTCCAAGGCCACCAAGCCACAGTAGGACTCATCTTCAGGAGAGTCCATTTCAACTCTCCCCACTGGGTAGCTCACCCAGGAGCCTGCAGATTGAGCCTGCCTTGTCCTGCCTAAAGAGTGGGAATATGAGGTGGCGTTCCGAGGCATCCATGCTTAGACATCTGCTCTCGAGTCTTTCCGTATGGGGCCTCCTGGAACCATCCAATAGGACTCGACTGTCGTGCAGAAGGAAAGCTTGAGGTTTGGAGTAGTTCACAAATCCCATCGTAGACAAACCTCCCTGGCTTCATGAAGCCCCCACACCTTTCAGGAAGAGGCCATGCTGTTCAAAAACTCTAGCCTGAGGCACGTCTCATAGTTGACATGACCTCAGTGCAGGAGATCTCGATTCAGCCTCTGCAGAGTGGCCCTGCCATGCCCTCGGTCCCAAACCTCACGCTAGCTTTTGTTTTCAGACTTCCTTCCTCACACTCCTGGCAAACAAGCCCTACGGACTAGGAACTCCAGAACCAAAACCCAGCCCAGTGTCTGCCCAACGGAAGAAAAACGTTTCCCTGTGGGGCTCTCCAGAAAACCCAGATGAGGATCAACCTGCTCGGGCCTCGACGGTCCCCGAACTGGATATGCTGCTCTGGGCACTCATGCTCTGTCTGACACAGCCTGAAGCCAGACGTCCAGACAGACAAAGAGACAGCTGGCCGCACACCCAGCACTTCGGACACGCCATGGTCTTATGCCGTCACCTCTTCCTAACCTTGGTTTTCAGATATCTGAACCTAGACATTATATCAATTCTCCACACAGCTGGGTATCGCAAGCACAAAACAGAACTCCTCCTTCCCCATGGCTGTCAAGCTTGATCTTGGCATGGAGTCACACCTTCAGGGTGGGAGAAACCTTCATGGCCCCTGATGCCACGCCCAAACTTGAGTGCTGCTTGGGCACAAATTCACACTGTGACCCTCAGCATGAGCCCCATGTCAAAGAAAGGCCTGTCAGGACCTGGACCAAGAGCCCGCATATGGGGCTTGCCACCCCCTATGCACCCAATCCTCACCAGTGTTTGAGTTTTCCAGTCGCCCCACCTGTACCTGGGCTCTGCTCTGGAATCCCTTTCTTGGAGAGACACATGAGCCAGACAACACGACTCCACCCTTCCCTCACAATGTCCCCAAACTCTTGGGAGCTGCGACAAATCCCCAGAGAGGGAGGATACTCGTCCACAGTCCCTGAGGCCACCGCTCCAATCCACGGCTATCCCGGACACAACATCCAGAGACAAAAGCCTGAAGGAACGCCTTCCACTCGCCCTTGTTTCAGAGGCCCAAGAGTTCCCTCTCGGGCTGTACATCCGGCCTGTCATACCCTCGGCGCCACTCATAAGCTGACTTTGTGTTTTAAGACTTCTGTGCCCACAGCATGGACCCACACAACCTCCAGGCTAGGGCCTCTGAAGCCACAGCGAAAGATTGTGCCGGCCCTCTCTAAGGAAAGTGTGTCCAATCCATTGACCACAACCCTACAGTTTAGGGAAAAGCTCCAAGGCCCCTGAGGCCATCAATAGGTAGGCCACCCTGGACTAAGAGGGGCTCTCTGACACCAGCAGAGCAACTATCTCCACTTAGATTCTCAGACAGTGTCCCCAGAGACAGAAGGTTGAAATGGACAGGCCCCCAGGCCCTAATATGAACCTTAGCTTTGTTTCCATGTGTCCGTTCTCAGAGGACTGTTTTCGTAGACCAGCACATGGGGCTTTTCTGAGGCACCAAACCAAGCATCTCTCGTCTCCACATGGGCAGCTTTCTTACTGGGGATGTATCAAACCCTTCAGGTAGGAGAGTTCCGCAAGGCCACCGAACAACCAGCACATTCCAAGGTCTCCATGGACCCAAACTCACATTATGACGCATCCTCAGGAGAGGCCATTTCAACTCAGCCCCCTGGGTAGGGTGACCCAGAGGCAGCAGATCAAACATATCTTGTCGCTAATGGCCAATTGGAATGCGAGGAATGCTGTACAGGGATCCATCCTTCGAACCCTGCTCTCCAGTCCTTCCATATGGTATGTCCTGGAGCCATGCAACAGGACTCGAATGTCCCGCAGAAGGAAACCTTGTGGTTTGGGGCAACCTGCAAACTCAGCGTGGGAAAACTTCCTTGGCCTCATGAGGCCCCCGCTTCATGAAGGTGCCATCATGGACACATACTCCAGCCTCAGCCAACGTCTGATCCTCAGCCTGACTTCAGATGCAGGAGATTTTGATTCAGCCTCTGCAGAGTGGGCCTGCTCTGCCCTTGGCTCCAATACTCACCCTAGCTTGTTTTTTCAGACTTCCGTCCTCACACTCCTTGCCCACAAACCCTCCCTACTGGGAATTCTTGGGGAACACTGAAGCACTCTGCCTGCCTCCCAGGAGAAAAACATTGTCTATGGTGCTGCCCAGAAACCCCAAATGAGGATCAAACTGCTTGGCCCTCGGCAACACCCCAATTGCATAGGCTACCTTAAACACTGATGCTCTGTCGCAAATAGCCTGAGCCCAGACCTTCCAAAAGACACCGACACAGCTGGCTGCACTCCTAGGACATTGGACCCGCCACTGCCTTAGGCCACCAACCATTCCCAACCTGGGTTTTCAGTCATCGGATCCTAGACCTTATCTCCAATCCCTGGACAGGGGGGAACCTGATGCACAAATCAGAACCCCTCCTTCCCCATGGCAAGAAAACTTGCTGCTGGCAGTGAGTCAAACCTTCAGTGTAGGAAAAACGACATGGCCCATGAGGCAACGCCCAAGCGTTAGGGCCGCCTTGGGCACAAACACACATTGTGACCCTCAGCGTGAGTACCTTATTCAAGTAACGCCTCTCAGTGACTGGACCAAGAGCCCGCATATGTGGCTTGCCATGCCCATAGGCACCCAGGACTAACTAGATGGTGTGTATTCCAGTTAAGGGAACCCACTGCTGTGCTCTAGAGTCCCTCTCCTGGGGGGTCCCCTGTGGCAGAAAACAGTACTCTTCCCTTCCCACAGAATGAACCCAAACACTTGGGAGCTTGGACAATCCCCCGAGAGGAAGGCTCTTCCTCGGCCTCTGAGACAACCCCTACCCTGCCCGGACACTGTGAACGCAACACCCAGAGACAAAATCCTGAGTGACTGCCTCCCACTTGCCCTCCTTTGATATCCAGAGGATCTCCCCTCACGGACTGGAGATCAGTCCTGCCATTACCTTGGCCACTAGCTGAGCCAAGTTTGCTTTTTCAGACATCTGTCCCCACAGCCCTGGCAAACACAGCCTCTAGGCTGGGTCCTCTGGAGCCATACCACAGGACCGTGCCTGCTCTCTCCTGGGAAACTGTGTCCATTCCTTTGGACACACACCTCCAGAATATGAGAAACCTCAAGGCCCCCGAGGACATCCCACTACTGGGAGGCTCCCTGGACACACAGGGGCATTCGGACACAAGCTGAGCAGCTACCTCCACGAAGGCATGCCCACAGATGTCAACAGAGATAGAAGGTTGAGCCGGACAGGCCCTTAGGGCGTAATCTCAACTCTTGCTTTGGGTTCCAGGTGTTACTCCTCAGAGGCTTTGGTTCAAAGAACAGGATATGGGGCTTTCCTGAGGCACTGAACAGAACTCCTCTCGTCTCCACATGGGAAGCTTCCCTGTTGGAGCTGTGTCAAACACCTCAGTTTGGAGAACCCTGCAGAGTCCCTGAGCCACCTCCACATTCCAAGGTCTCCAAGGCCACCAAGCCACAGTAGGACTCATCTTCAGGAGAGTCCATTTCAACTCTCCCCACTGGGTAGCTCACCCAGGAGCCTGCAGATTGAGCCTGCCTTGTCCTGCCTAAAGAGTGGGAATATGAGGTGGCGTTCCGAGGCATCCATGCTTAGACATCTGCTCTCGAGTCTTTCCGTATGGGGCCTCCTGGAACCATCCAATAGGACTCGACTGTCGTGCAGAAGGAAAGCTTGAGGTTTGGAGTAGTTCACAAATCCCATCGTAGACAAACCTCCCTGGCTTCATGAAGCCCCCACACCTTTCAGGAAGAGGCCATGCTGTTCAAAAACTCTAGCCTGAGGCACGTCTCATAGTTGACATGACCTCAGTGCAGGAGATCTCGATTCAGCCTCTGCAGAGTGGCCCTGCCATGCCCTCGGTCCCAAACCTCACGCTAGCTTTTGTTTTCAGACTTCCTTCCTCACACTCCTGGCAAACAAGCCCTACGGACTAGGAACTCCAGAACCACAACCCAGCCCAGTGTCTGCCCAACGGAAGAAAAACGTTTCCCTGTGGGGCTCTCCAGAAAACCCAGATGAGGATCAACCTGCTCGGGCCTCGACGGTCCCCGAACTGGATATGCTGCTCTGGGCACTCATGCTCTGTCTGACACAGCCTGAAGCCAGACGTCCAGACAGACAAAGAGACAGCTGGCCGCACACCCAGCACTTCGGACACGCCATGGTCTTATGCCGTCACCTCTTCCTAACCTTGGTTTTCAGATATCTGAACCTAGACATTATATCAATTCTCCACACAGCTGGGTATCGCAAGCACAAAACAGAACTCCTCCTTCCCCATGGCTGTCAAGCTTGATCTTGGCATGGAGTCACACCTTCAGGGTGGGAGAAACCTTCATGGCCCCTGATGCCACGCCCAAACTTGAGTGCTGCTTGGGCACAAATTCACACTGTGACCCTCAGCATGAGCCCCATGTCAAAGAAAGGCCTGTCAGGACCTGGACCAAGAGCCCGCATATGGGGCTTGCCACCCCCTATGCACCCAATCCTCACCAGTGTTTGAGTTTTCCAGTCGCCCCACCTGTACCTGGGCTCTGCTCTGGAATCCCTTTCTTGGAGAGACACATGAGCCAGACAACACGACTCCACCCTTCCCTCAAAATGTCCCCAAACTCTTGGGAGCTGCGACAAATCCCCAGAGAGGGAGGATACTCGTCCACAGTCCCTGAGGCCACCGCTCCAATCCACGGCTATCCCGGACACAACATCCAGAGACAAAAGCCTGAAGGAACGCCTTCCACTTGCCCTTGTTTCAGAGGCCCAAGAGTTCCCTCTCGGGCTGTACATCCGGCCTGTCATACCCTCGGCGCCACTCATAAGCTGACTTTGTGTTTTAAGACTTCTGTGCCCACAGCATGGACCCACACAACCTCCAGGCTAGGGCCTCTGAAGCCACAGCGAAAGATTGTGCCGGCCCTCTCTAAGGAAAGTGTGTCCAATCCATTGAGCACAACCCTACAGTTTAGGGAAAAGCTCCAAGGCCCCTGAGGCCATCAATAGGTAGGCCACCCTGGACTAAGAGGGGCTCTCTGACACCAGCAGAGCAACTATCTCCACTTAGATTCTCAGACAGTGTCCCCAGAGACAGAAGGTTGAAATGGACAGGCCCCCAGGCCCTAATATGAACCTTAGCTTTGTTTCCATGTGTCCGTTCTCAGAGGACTGTTTTCGTAGACCAGCACATGGGGCTTTTCTGAGGCACCAAACCAAGCATCTCTCGTCTCCACATGGGCAGCTTTCTTACTGGGGATGTATCAAACCCTTCAGGTAGGAGAGTTCCGCAAGGCCACCGAACAACCAGCACATTCCAAGGTCTCCATGGACCCAAACTCACATTATGACGCATCCTCAGGAGAGGCCATTTCAACTCAGCCCCCTGGGTAGGGTGACCCAGAGGCAGCAGATCAAACATATCTTGTCGCTAATGGCCAATTGGAATGCGAGGAATGCTGTACAGGGATCCATCCTTCGAACCCTGCTCTCCAGTCCTTCCATATGGTATGTCCTGGAGCCATGCAACAGGACTCGAATGTCCCGCAGAAGGAAACCTTGTGGTTTGGGGCAACCTGCAAACTCAGCGTGGGAAAACTTCCTTGGCCTCATGAGGCCCCCGCTTCATGAAGGTGCCATCATGGACACATACTCCAGCCTCAGCCAACGTCTGATCCTCAGCCTGACTTCAGATGCAGGAGATTTTGATTCAGCCTCTGCAGAGTGGGCCTGCTCTGCCCTTGGCTCCAATACTCACCCTAGCTTGTTTTTTCAGACTTCCGTCCTCACACTCCTTGCCCACAAACCCTCCCTACTGGGAATTCTTGGGGAACACTGAAGCACTCTGCCTGCCTCCCAGGAGAAAAACATTGTCTATGGTGCTGCCCAGAAACCCCAAATGAGGATCAAACTGCTTGGCCCTCGGCAACACCCCAATTGCATAGGCTACCTTAAACACTGATGCTCTGTCGCAAATAGCCTGAGCCCAGACCTTCCAAAAGACACCGACACAGCTGGCTGCACTCCTAGGACATTGGACCCGCCACTGCCTTAGGCCACCAACCATTCCCAACCTGGGTTTTCAGTCATCGGATCCTAGACCTTATCTCCAATCCCTGGACAGGGGGGAACCTGATGCACAAATCAGAACCCCTCCTTCCCCATGGCAAGAAAACTTGCTGCTGGCAGTGAGTCAAACCTTCAGTGTAGGAAAAACGACATGGCCCATGAGGCAACGCCCAAGCGTTAGGGCCGCCTTGGGCACAAACACACATTGTGACCCTCAGCGTGAGTACCTTATTCAAGTAACGCCTCTCAGTGACTGGACCAAGAGCCCGCATATGTGGCTTGCCATGCCCATAGGCACCCAGGACTAACTAGATGGTGTGTATTCCAGTTAAGGGAACCCACTGCTGTGCTCTAGAGTCCCTCTCCTGGGGGGTCCCCTGTGGCAGAAAACAGTACTCTTCCCTTCCCACAGAATGAACCCAAACACTTGGGAGCTTGGACAATCCCCCGAGAGGAAGGCTCTTCCTCGGCCTCTGAGACAACCCCTACCCTGCCCGGACACTGTGAACGCAACACCCAGAGACAAAATCCTGAGTGACTGCCTCCCACTAGCCCTCCTTTGATATCCAGAGGATCTTTCCTCACGGACTAGAGATCAGTCCTGCCATTACCTTGGCCACTAGCTGAGCCAAGTTTGCTTTTTCAGACATCTGTCCCCACAGCCCTGGCAAACACAGCCTCTAGGCTGGGTCCTCTGGAGCCATACCACAGGACCGTGCCTGCTCTCTCCTGGGAAACTGTGTCCATTCCTTTGGACACACACCTCCAGAATATGAGAAACCTCAAGGCCCCCGAGGACATCCCACTACTGGGAGGCTCCCTGGACACACAGGGGCATTCGGACACAAGCTGAGCAGCTACCTCCACGAAGGCATGCCCACAGATGTCAACAGAGATAGAAGGTTGAGCCGGACAGGCCCTTAGGCCGTAATCTCAACTCTTGCTTTGGGTTCCAGGTGTTACTCCTCAGAGGCTTTGGTTCAAAGAACAGGATATGGGGCTTTCCTGAGGCACTGAACAGAACTCCTCTCGTCTCCACATGGGAAGCTTCCCTGTTGGAGCTGTGTCAAACACCTCAGTTTGGAGAACCCTGCAGAGTCCCTGAGCCACCTCCACATTCCAAGGTCTCCAAGGCCACCAAGCCACAGTAGGACTCATCTTCAGGAGAGTCCATTTCAACTCTCCCCACTGGGTAGCTCACCCAGGAGCCTGCAGATTGAGCCTGCCTTGTCCTGCCTAAAGAGTGGGAATATGAGGTGGCGTTCCGAGGCATCCATGCTTAGACATCTGCTCTCGAGTCTTTCCGTATGGGGCCTCCTGGAACCATCCAATAGGACTCGACTGTCATGCAGAAGGAAAGCTTGAGGTTTGGAGTAGTTCACAAATCCCATCGTAGACAAACCTCCCTGGCTTCATGAAGCCCCCACACCTTTCAGGAAGAGGCCATGCTGTTCAAAAACTCTAGCCTGAGGCACGTCTCATAGTTGACATGACCTCAGTGCAGGAGATCTCGATTCAGCCTCTGCAGAGTGGCCCTGCCATGCCCTCGGTCCCAAACCTCACGCTAACTTTTGTTTTCAGACTTCCTTCCTCACACTCCTGGCAAACAAGCCCTACGGACTAGGAACTCCAGAACCACAACCCAGCCCAGTGTCTGCCCAACGGAAGAAAAACGTTTCCCTGTGGGGCTCTCCAGAAAACCCAGATGAGGATCAACCTGCTCGGGCCTCGACGGTCCCCGAACTGGATATGCTGCTCTGGGCACTCATGCTCTGTCTGACACAGCCTGAAGCCAGACGTCCAGACAGACAAAGAGACAGCTGGCCGCACACCCAGCACTTCGGACACGCCATGGTCTTATGCCGTCACCTCTTCCTAACCTTGGTTTTCAGATATCTGAACCTAGACATTATATCAATTCTCCACACAGCTGGGTATCGCAAGCACAAAACAGAACTCCTCCTTCCCCATGGCTGTCAAGCTTGATCTTGGCATGGAGTCACACCTTCAGGGTGGGAGAAACCTTCATGGCCCCTGATGCCACGCCCAAACTTGAGTGCTGCTTGGGCACAAATTCACACTGTGACCCTCAGCATGAGCCCCATGTCAAAGAAAGGCCTGTCAGGACCTGGACCAAGAGCCCGCATATGGGGCTTGCCACCCCCTATGCACCCAATCCTCACCAGTGTTTGAGTTTTCCAGTCGCCCCACCTGTACCTGGGCTCTGCTCTGGAATCCCTTTCTTGGAGAGACACATGAGCCAGACAACACGACTCCACCCTTCCCACAAAATGACCCCAAACTCATGAGGCCCCCGCTTCATGAAGGTGCCATCATGGACACATACTCAAGCCTCAGCCAACTTCTGATCCTCAGCCTGACTTCAGATGCAGGAGATTTTGATTCAGCCTCTGCAGAGTGGGCCTGCTCTGCCCTTGGCTCCAATCCTCACCCTAGCTTGTGTTTTCAGACTTCCGTCCTCACACTCCTGGCCCACAATCCCTCCCTACTGGGAATTCTGGGGCCACACTGAAGCACTCTGCCTGCCTCCCAGGAGAAAAACATTGTCTATGGTGCTGCCCAGAAACCCCAAATGAGGATCAAACTGCTTGGCCCTCGGCAACACCCCAATTGCATAGGCTACCTTAAACACTGATGCTCTGTCGCAAATAGCCTGAGCCCAGACCTTCCAAAAGACACCGACACAGCTGGCTGCACACCCAGCACATTGGACCCGCCACTGCCTTAGGCCACCATCCATTCCCAACCTGGGTTTTCAGTCATCGGAACCTAGACCTTATCTCCAATCCCTGCACAGGGGGAACCTGATGCACAAGTCAGAACCCCTCCTTCCCCATGGCAAGAAACCTTGCTGCTGGCCGTGAGTCAAACCTTCAGTGTAGGAGAAAACGGCAAACCTGCCGGGCCTCATGAAGCCCCCAATATCTTTCAGGGAGAGGCCATCATGGACAAAAACTCTTGCTTGAAGCACGTCTCATAGTAGATATGAACGCAATGCAGGAGATCTTGATTCAGCCACTGCAGAGTGGCCTGCCGTGAACTCGGTCCCAAACCTCACACTAGCTTGTGTTTTCAGACTTCCTTCCTCACACTCCTGGCAAACAATCCCTCCAGAGTAGGATTTGCAGAACCACAAGCCAGCCCAGTGACTGCCCACCGGTAGAAAACGTTTCCTTGTGGGGCTATCCATAAAACTCAGGTGAGGATCAACCTGCTCTTGCCTCGACGGCACTCAGATTTGATAGGCTGCTCTAAGCACTAATGCTCTGCCTTTCACAGCCTGATGCCAGACGTCCAGACAGGCAAGGAGACAGCTGGCCACACACCTAGCACTTCTGACACGCCATGGTCTTATGCCGTTATCTCTTCCTAACCTTGGTTTTCAGTTATCTAAACCCAGATATCATATCAATTCCCCACACAGTTGGGCATCTGAATCACAAATCAGAACTCCTTCTTCCCCATGGCTGTAAGGCTTGCTCTTGGCATGGAGTCACACCTTCAGGGTGGGAGAAATCTTCATTTCCCCTGAATCCGCGCCCAAACTTGAGTGCTGCCTTGGGCACAAATTCACTCTGTGACCCTCAGCATGAGCCCAATATCAAAGAAAGGCCTGTCAGGGCCTTGACCAAGAGCCCGCATATGGGGCGTGCCAAGCCCCTATACACCCAATCCTCACCAGTGTTTGAGTTTTCCAGTCTCACCCCGTTCCTGGGGCTCTGCTCTGGAATCACTTTCTTGGAGAGACACAACAGGACTCCACCCTTCCCACAAAATGACCCCAAACTCCTGTTAGCTGGGACAAATCCCCAGAGAGGGATACTCGTCCACAGTACCTGAGGCTACCGCTCTAATCCACGGCTATCCCGGACACAACATCCAGAGACAAAAGCCTGAAGGAACGCCTCCCACTCGCCCTTGTTTCAGAGGCCCAGGAGCTCCCTCTCGGGCTGTACATCCGGCCTGCCATACCCTAGGCGCCACTCATAAGCTGAGTTTGTGTATTCAGACTTCTGTGCCCACAGCCTGGACCCACACAACATCCAGGCTAGGGCCTCTGGACCAAACAGCGAAAGATTGTGCCTGCCCTCTCCAAGGAAAATGTGCCCAATCCATTGACCACAACCCTACAGGTTAGGGAAAAGCTCCAAGGCCCCTGAGGCCATCCTGATAGTGTAGGCTGCCCTGGACTAAAAGGGGCACTCTGACACCAGCTGAGCCATTATCACCACTTAGACTCTCAGACAGTGTCCCCAGAGACAGAAGATTGAAATGGACAGGCCCTAGGCCCTAATATGAACCTTAGCTTTAGTTTTCATGTGTCTGTCCTCAGAGGACTGGTTTCGTATACCAGCATATTAGGTTTTTCTGAGGCTCCAAACCAAACCTCTCTCGTCTCCACATGGAGTGCTTTCTTACTGGATCTGTATCAAACCCTTCTGGTCGGAGAATTCCGCAGGGCCACAGTACAACCATCACATTCCAAGGTCTCCATGGACAGAAACACACATTATGACGCATCCTCAGGAGAGGCCATTTCAACTCAGCCCGCTGGTTAGCTTGCCCCAGAGCCAGCAGATCAAACATATCTTGTCGTTAATGGCCAAAGGGAATGCGAGGCATGCTGTTCAGGGATCCATCCTTTGAACCCTCCTCTTCAGTCCTTCCGTATGGTATGTACTGGAGCCACTCAACAGGACTCGACTGTCTCGCAGAAGGAAACCTTGTGGTTTGTGGCAACCTCCAAACTCAGCGTGGGAAAATTTCGTTGGCCTCATGAGGCACCTGCTTCATGAAGTTGCCATCAAGGGCACAATCCAACCTCAGCCAACTTCTGATCCTCAGCCTGACTTCAGATGCATGAGATATCCTTTCAGGCTTTGCAGAGTGGGCCTGCTCCCCACCTCACCCTATGTTTTGTTTTCAGACTCTACCCTAGCACTCCTGGCCCAAAAGCCCTCATGATTGGGAATTCTGGTTCCAGAACGAAGCACTCTGCCTGCCCCCCAAAGAAAAAAATTGTCTATGGCATTGCTCAGAAACCCCAAATGAAAATCAACCTGCTCAGCCCTTGGCAACACCCCAATTGCATAGGCTACCCTAAACACTATGCTCTGTCTTACATAGCCTGAGCCCAGACCTTGTGAGAGACATTGAGACAGTTGGCTTCACACCCAGCACATCGAACCTGCCATGGGTTCGGCCATTTCATCCCTTCCCATTGACCTGGGTGTCTTCCTGGAGGTATATTCTGAGGCTGTGTCAGACTATGCATTTTTTCTGGAGCTTCCTATGGAATTGGGGTGGTATTAGGGGCCTTGCAATTTTCTCTTAATCTGGTGGGTTGGGAAACTGAGACAGGCTGACATTCCTTGGGAGAGCTGGCCCAGTGCTGTTGTGTGTTCCTGGAGGCCCCATCCTGGAGGGCATATGGGTCAGGACTCTGGGTCCAAAGTCTTCAGACACAAACTCGGGTAAGAGTTAAGCTCGAGGTGATGGCAGACCCAATCTGTAGACCCTGAGCGAAGCATCTCCAGATATGAAATTCGGACGGCTGTGAGGCAGGAGCACAGTCTTTTCTGTCTGACTTGTTTGTCTGTGATGGCCACGAAATGGAGGGGTGGCCTCATGGGTCCATGTGAGATTCTACCTCTCTGGGAATTCTGCTCGGCACCCAAGAGTTTGGTGTATTTCCGGGGGATGGGAGGAGAGCAGTTTTATGAGTCAGGGATCCCGTCCAAACAGCCATTCCAGAGATGGGTCCTGGGTTCTGGAGCCGGGATCACCGCAACAAGGCTTAGGATTAGGGCCTAGGGTCCTGCTCTATGTTTTCCTGGTACAGCTCCCGAGTGTTCTTGTTGGAAATGGGTCTCATTCTGAGGGTCACAATGCCTGTTTTTGCCCAGATGCCCATGCTGAGTGGGTGTGACCTCATGGGCTATGCACTTGGCTCCCACTCTGAGGGTTGGACTGCCATCTCAACATTCAGTTTTCCTGCCATGGGGAAGGAGGTGTACTTTTTTATGCTTCAGGTTCCCCCATGGGCAGGAATTTGAGCTAAGTTCTGGGACAGGGGCCTGAATACCCAGTTCACTTTGAGATGAGGTCCTCGGGCCAAGGCAGGAACCACCTGCAGAAAATGAGGCCTGCTTTCTGGGTGGCTGTCAGGAGCTCGGGCTCGAGCTGTGTAAGACAGAACATTCGTGGAGAGTTCGGCCTATGATATTGGGGTGCTTTTGAGAGCTGTGCAACTGGATCCTCATGGGGGATTTTTGCACAGACCCTTTCTTCACTTCTTCTATCTGGTGAGCAGGCAGATGGCTGCATTACGGCTCCAGAATATCCAAGTTGGAGGGTTTGCAGGCGAGGAGTGTGAGGACAGAAGTATGAAAACATAAGCTACAGTTACGCTCAGTGCCGAGCACATGTCTATTCCAATGTACAGCAGTTGTTTCGAGATCTCCAGCACCTGGGCGAGGGGAAGATGTCTGCTCACGCTGGATTTTGTATCCATGATGGCCAACAAATGGTGGGGAGGCCTCAAGAATTCTTGGAGGTTTTTCCAAGCTGGAGCTTGTGAGCTGCTCCAAACATCAAGGTGTCCTACTAAGGGACAGCAGAAGTCTTCTTACAGGGCTCCAGGGTCCCCCATATGGAAGATTCGATAGCAATGCTCTCTGAATGGAGGCCTGGGAAGCCAATCTCGTGTTACCATTGCAGCTGAGGAACAGGGTAAGCTTGAACCAATGACACTGATTCCAAGTTCCAAGTGATTTGCGTTGATGGAAGTTCTCAGTCTAACAGGTCCCAATGCTGCTTGGTGTCCAGGGAGACCTTAGAATGTGGTGGCGGCTCTCTGACCATTGAGGATTCTCTATCCTTAGGATTAGACCCAGTACCCAGGAGCCAGGTTTCCTTCTTGGGACAGGAGGTGTGCTCTTGTATGGCTCACGGACCACAGGTTGGACCATATGCTTGAATTTCCAGAACAGACCTCTAGGAAGAGAGACCTCAAAACATAAGCTAGGGTTCTGATGAGGTTTTAGGGCCATGGAAGTTTCAATCTTCGGACTAAGTGCCATTGGCCTGCATGTCATCCTGGAGGTAGGTGCTGAGGCTGTGTCAGGCTGTGCACTTTTTCCAGAGTGGCCTATGATATTGGGGTGCAGTCAGGGGCCTTGCAGTTTTCTCCTAATCTGGACATTTTGGGAAACTGAGATGGGCAGGGTTTCCTCAGGAGAGCAGGGCCAGTGATGTCATGTGTTTCTCGAGGCCCCATCCTGGAGGTCATGTGTGTCAGGACTTTGGGACCAAAGACTTTAGACACAACCTCGGATAAGAGATAGGAGTGAGGTGATGGCAGCCCGAATCTGAAGACCCTGAGGGAAGCTCCTCGGGATTTGTAATTCAGGTGGCTGGGAGGGAGGAGCACAGGCTTTTCTGTCTGGATTTTGTGTCTAGAATGGCCACTAAATGGAGGGGTGACCTCATGTGTCCATGGGATATTCTTCCACTCTGGTGATTCTGCTTGGCACCCAAGAGTTTGATTTCTTTCTGGGGAAGAGGAAAAGACTGTATTCCATCTCTGGGATCCTGTCCAAACAGGGATTCCAGAGATGGTTTCTGGGTCCAGACACTGGGAAAACTTAACCAAAGCTTCGATTTGGGATCCTGGTCCAGATCCCAAGGGGGATCTTTGGAAAGGGGTCTCATTCTGAGGGTCACAATGCCTATTTGTGCCCAGCTGCCCATCCTGTGTAGGCATGGTCTCATGGACCATGCACCTGGTTCCCACTCAGGGTTGTACAGCCATCTCAACATTCAGTTTTCTGGCCATGGGGAAGGAGGAGCACTCTTTTGTGCTTCCGAGTCCCCTATGGGCAGGAATTTGAGCTAAGTCTGGGACAGGTACCTGAATATCCAGGTTGCTTCAAGATGATGGCCTCGGGCCAAGGTTGGACCCACCTGGAGGATATGGGGCCCACTATCTGGGTGGCTGACAGGAGGTCGGGGATCAGGCGGTGTCAGATAGACAATTTATGCAGAGGTCGGTCTATTATATTGGGGTGCCATTGAGGGCCGTGCAGGAGGATCCTCTCCAACCTAGCTAGAGAAAGCCATGGATGACCAAATGGAATTGATTAGGGCTGAGCTGAACGTGAAGAGAGATGATGTTCACAATGTTAGGGTGGAGCTTAAAGCTACCAGGGCTGAGGTTCACAATGCTCTCAATGAGTTCCAATCTAATCTAAATTCTTTCAAAGCTAGGGTAACTGAGACAGAAGTTAGAATTAGTGATCTGGAGGACAAACAGATAGAGAGAGGGGATCAGGAGGAGGGCTGGAACAAACAGCCTAGAAACCATGAAAACAGAATCAGGGAAATAAATGATGCCACGAAACCTTCCAAAGTCAGAATTATTGGAATCCCTGAAGGGGAGGAGAAAGAAAGAAGTCTAGAAGATATAGTGGAACAAGTTCTTCATGAAAAATTTCCCAAACTCCTGAATGGAATCTGCGTTCATGTACTAGAGTCTGAACGGTCTCCACCCAAGATTATCCATTCCAAAAAACCATCACAACACCTGGTAGTCAAATTGAGGAATCATAATTGTAGGTATAATCTCATGAAAGCCGCTAGGACAAAGAGGCTCCTTTCTTACAGAGGAAAGCCCATCAGAATAACATCAGACCTGTACACAGAGACCTGGCAAGCCAGAAAGAGCTGGCAAGATATATTCAGGGCATTAAATGAGAAGAATATGCAGCCAAGAATACTTTATCCAGCAAGACTGACATTCAAAATGGATGGGGAGATATAGAGTTTCCAAGACCGGCAAGGCTTAAAAGACTATGCAACCTCCAAGCCGACACTGCAGGAAATATTAAAGGGGGTTCTATAAAAGAGGAAAAAATCCTAATAATAGCATTGAACAGAAATATAGAGACAGTCTACAGAAAGAAAGACTTCAAAGGTAACTCGATGTCAATAAAAATGTATCTATAAATAATCACTCTCAATGTGAATGGCCTAAATACGCCCATAACATGACACAGGGTTGCAGATTGGATAAAACGACAGGACCCATCCATGTATTGTCTACAAGAGACCCATTTTGAACCTAAAGATACATGCAGACTGAAAGTGAAGGGATGGAGAAGCATCTTTCATGCCAATGGGCCTCAAAAGAAGGCTGGGGTAGCAATTCTTGTATCAGATAAATTAGACTTTAAACTAAAGACTGTAGTCAGAGATACAGAAGGACACTACATCATTCTTAAAGAGACTATCCACCAAGTTGATCTAACAATTGTAAATATCTATGCCCCCAATATGGGAGCAGGCAATAATAAAACTGTTAATCAAGATAAAGAGTCATATTGATATAAATACACTAATTGTAGGAGATCTTAACACGTCTCCCTCAGAAATAGACAGATCATCAAAGCAGAAAATCAATAAAGAAACAAAAGCATTGAATGACACATTGGACCAGATGGACCTCATAGATATATACAGAACATTCCACCCTAAAACAACAGAATACTAATTCATCTCAAGTGCACATGGAACCTTCTCAAGAATAGACCACAAACTGGGTTACAAATCAGGACTCAACCGATACCAAAAGACTGAGAATATTCCCTGCATTTTCTCAGATCACAATGCTTTGAAACTGGAGCTCAATCACAAGGAAAAGTTCAGAAGGAACTCAAACACATGGAAGCTAAAGACCACCTTGCTTAAGTATGCTTGGATCAAGCAGGAGATCAAAGAATAACTGAAAAAAAATCATGGAAACCAATGAGAATGAAGACCCTTCGGTCCAAAATTTATGGGATAGAGCAAAGGCGGTCCTAAGGGGGAAATATATAGCCATCCAGCCCTCCCTCAAAAAAATTGAAAAATCCAGAACACAGCAGCTGACTCTACACCTTCAAGAACTGGAGAATCAACAACAAATCAAACCAACTCCACACATAAGAAGAGAAATAATCAAGATTAGAGCTGAGATCAATGAGGTAGAAACCAGAGATACAATAGAACGTACTAATGAATCTAGAAGTTGGTTTTTTGAAAGTATCAATAAAATCAATAGACCACTGGACACACTAATCCAAAAGAAAAGAGAGAAAGCCCAAATTCATAAAATTATGAATGAAAAGGGAGAGATCACAAGTAACACCAAGGAAGTAGAAATAATCATCAGAAGTTTTTATCAACAGTTATATGCCAATAAGCATAGCAACCTAGATGAAATGGATGCATTCCTGGAATACTATAAACTCCCAAAATTGAACCAGGAAGAAATTGACAACTTGAATAGACCAATATCTAGTAACGAGTTTGAAGCAGTGATCAAAAATCTCCAAAAAAACAAGAGCGCAGGACCTGACGGATTCCCTGGGGAATTCTATCAAACTTTCAAAGAAGAAATAAGACCAATTATCCTGAAGATGTTTCAAAAAATTGAAGCAGAAGCCAGCATTACCCTAACCCCTAAACCAGGCAATGACCCTTAAAAAAAGGAGAATTTCAGACTAAAATCACTGATGAATACGGATGCTAAGATTCTCAACAAGATCCTAGCAAACAGGATCCAACAGCCCATTAAAAAGATTATCCGACATGACCAGTTGGGATTCATCCCTGGGCTACAAGGATGGTTCAACATTCGCAAATCAATCAATGTGATAGAACAAATGAATACGAGACGAGAGAAGAACAACATGGTCCTCTCAATCGATGCAGAAAAAGCAGTTGAAAAAATCCAGCATCCGTTTCTGACAAAAACGCTTCAAAGTATAGGGATAGAAAGAACATTCCTGAACGTCATCAAATCTAACTATGAAAGACCCACAGCAAATATCATCCTCAATGGGAAAAAGCTTGCAGCCTTCCCGTTGAGATCAGGAACAAGTCAAGGATGCCCTGTCTTACCACTCTTGTTCAATATAGTATTAGAAGTCCTAGCAACAGCAATGACAACAAAGAGAAATAAAATGTATCCAAGCTGGCAATGAAGAAGTCAAACTCTCTTCGCAGATGACATGATTCTTTATACGGAAAACCCAAAAGACTCCACCCCCAAACTACTAGAACTCATACAGCAATTCAGCAACGTGGCAGGATACAAAGTCAATGTACAGAAATCAGTGGCTTTCTTATACACTTACAATGAAAATACAGAAAGGGAAATTAGAGAATCAATTTCATTTACTATAGCACCAGAACCATAAGATACCTGGGAATAAACCTTTCCAAAGAGGTAAAGGATCCGTACTTGAGGAACTACAGAACACTCATGAAAGAAACTGAAGAAGACACAAAAAGATGAAAGACCATTCCATACTCTTGGTTCGGAAGAATAAACATTGTTAAATTGTCTATACTGCCTAGAGCAATCTATACTTTTAATGCCATTCTGATCAAAATTCCACCGGTATTCCTCAATGAGCTGGAGCAAATAATCCAAAAATTTGTATGGAATCAGAAGAGACTCTGAATCGCTAAGGAATTGTTGAAAAACAAAAATAAAACGGGGGCATCACATTACCTGATTTCAAGCTTTATTACAATGCTGTGACACCAAAACAGCATGGTACTGACATTAAAACAGTGGAACAGAGTAGAGTGCCCAGATATGGACCCTCAACTCTATGGGCAAATAATCCTCGAGAAAACAGGAAAAAATATACAATGGAAAAAAGACAGTCTCTTCAATAAATGGTGCTGGGAAAACTGGACAGCTATGTGTAGAAGAATGAAACTCGACCATTCTCTAACACCGTACACAAAGATAAACTCAAAATGGATAAAAGACCTCAACATGAGACAGGAATCCATCAGAATCCTTGAGGAGAACATAGGCAGCAATCTCTTCGATATTAGCCACACAATCTTCTTTCAAGTTATGTCTCCAAAGGCAAAGGAAACAAAAGCGAAAATAAACCTTTCAGACTTCATCAAAATCAAAAGCTTCTGCACAGCAAAGGAAACAGTCAAAAAAACAAAGGTGCAACCCACGGAATGAGAGAAGATATTTGCAAATGACAGTGCAGAGAAAAGATTGATATCCAGGATCTATAATGAACTCCTCAAATTCAACATGCACAAAACAGACAATCATATCAAAAAATGGGCAGAAGATATAAACATAAACTTCTCCAATGAAGACATACAAATGGCTATCAGACACATGAAAAAAATGTTCATCATCACTAGCCCTCAGGGAGATTCAAATTAAAACCACATTGAGATATCATGTTTCAGCAGTTAGAATGGTCATTAGCAAGACAGGAAACAACTTGTGTTGGAGGGGATATGGTTGGTGGGAATGTAAGTTGGTGCAGCCTCTTTGGAGAACAGTGTGGAGATGTCTCAAGAAATTAAAAATAGAACTTCCCTATGACCCTGCAATTTCACTTCTGGATATTTACCCCAGAGATACAGATGTCATGAAAAGAAGGGCCATCTGTACCCCAATGTGTACAGCAGCAATGGCCACGGTAGACAAACTATGGAAAGAACCAAGATGCCCTTCAACGGACGAATGGATAAGGAAGATGTGGTCCATATACACTATGTATGCATACCCAACTTTTTAGCAACATGGACGGGACTGGAAGAGATTATGCTGAGTGATATCAGTCAAGCAGAGAGTGTCAATTATCATATGGTTCACTTATTTGTGGAGCATAACAAATAGCATGGAGGACATGGGGAGTTAGAGAGAAGGGAGTTGGGGAAATTGGAAGGGGAGGTGAACCATAAGAGACTATGGACTCTATAAAACAATCTGAGGGGTTTGAATTGGCGGGTGGGTGGGAGGTTGGGGTACACAGGTGGCCGGTATTATAGAGGGCACGGATTGCATGGAGCACTGGGTTTGGTGAAAAAATAATGAATACTGTTATGCTGAAAATAAAAAATAATAATAATAATACGCACTTGAGTCCAGAGTGTTGTTTGAAATTAAGGTCGGCACAGGGAATTTGTACTTTGCTTCTAATCTTCAGGGTTTGAGCAACCGTGAAGGGCAGAGTTTTCTTTTGGGTGGTAAGCATACTCATCTGGTGTGGCACCAGAGGCCCCATCCTGGAAAGCATGTGGTCCAGGGCCTTGGGGACAGAAATTTGCAAATGCAAACTAGGTTTATGGTGAGGGCGGAGGCGATCACAGGCCCAATCTGCAGGCCTGGGTGCACCTCATAGTGTACTGAAATTAAGGTGTCATGGAGGCAGTATCACAGGCTTTTCTGTCTGGATTGTGTGTCTAGGATGGTCGCAAAATGTAGGGGAGTCTTCATTGGGCCACGGGAGATTCTTCATCTCTGGGCATTCTGCCCAGCTCTCTAGAGTTTGGTGTCTCTGGGGAAAAGAAGACTGCTGTTTTCCGTCTCAGCAGATTCCCAAAAGAGGGATTTCAGAGACAGTTTCTGGGATTTTTCAGGGCCCCTGAACAACACGAATGAGGGTGAGGATTTGGCCCTAGGGACCTGGCAGGCCCGCCCTGTGTCCTTTCTGTCCAGCTACCAAGGGGGTTTGTTTGAAAGCAGGCTCACTCTGAGGGTCATAATGCCCAGGGCAGCTCACATGAGTGGCCGTGGTCTCATGGGCCATGCAGCTGGTTCCCACTCTGAGGGTTGGAAACCCATCTCAACAGCCAGGATTCCTGCCATGGGGAAGGAGGAGTACTCTTGTGCTTCAGGTTCCCCCATAAGCAGGGATTTGAGCTACAGTATGAAGGAGAGATGACTGAATATTCAGGTTGAGTATATGTGATGGCTTCTGGCCACAACAGGTCCCACCTGCAGGATATGGGGCAAACTGTCTGTGTGGCTGATTAGAGGTCGTGGCTCAGGATGTGTCAGACCAAGCCTGATTGCCCATGGTGGCCGATGATATTAGGGTACCGTCGAGGGCCATGCCGCTGTATCCTCATATGGAGTTTCTGGGCAGAATCACCAGGCACTTCTTCTTTCTGTTGGGCAGGCAAATTCTGCATTTTGTTACCAGATTCCCTATCAAGAGGCCTTGGGGATGGATGAAATTGAGGATGGAATTGTAAACACAAGCTACGGTTAAATTCAGTGCGAAGCAGAAGGCAGTTCCCGTGTGCAGTGGCTGATTCGAGATATCCAGCACCTGAGTAAGGGCAGATGTCTGAAGTTAGCTCACACTGTAGTTTGTGACTATGATGACCGACTAATGGAGTGGGGGCGCAAGATGCCATGGAGGATTTCCCACACTGTGGCTTGTGGGATGCTCCAAACAGCAAGGTTTCCTTGTACTGGACAGGGGGAGTCTGGTTTGTTGGCTCCAGGATCCCCATAGTGAAAGTTTGGGTAGCAGAGATCTCTCACATGGATGCCTGGAAAGCACACCTCCATTGACCATTGCAGCTGAGGAACAAAGCAGGTTCCATTGGTGGCTCTGGGGTGAAATTCCAAGCAGCCTGAGTTGACATGGAGTTCCATGCTGTTGGATCATAATGATGGTTTGTATCCAGGGAAACGTTAGAATGTTTGAGTGGTAGGGGCCATGCAGGATTCTCATCCACTGAGTCTTGGACATATCTACCAAGAGCAATGTTTTTTACTGGGGACAGGAGGGGTTCTGTTGTGTGGCTCACAGACCATATGTTGGAATATAAGTTGGTTTTGGAAAAAAGGCCTCTGGGGACAGGCGCCTGAAAATATAAGCTATGGTATCAATGAAGTCTTATGGGCATGTCAGGTTCAGTCATCTGACTCAGGGCCTTTGACGTGGATATCTGCCTGGAAATAGGTGCTCATGGTGTATCAGAATGCGCATTTGGGTCCAGAGTGTTCCTCAGAATTGAGGTGTGCTCAGGGGTTTTGCATATTGCTACTAAACTTCAGGGTTTGGGCAACAGTGAAGGGCAGAGTTTCCTTTGAGTACGTAGGCACAATCATCTGGTTTGGCTCCAGAGACCCCATCCTGGAGGGCTTCTGGTCCAGGGCTTTGGGAATTAGGGTTAATGTGAGGGCCAAGTTGATCACAGGCCCGACATGCAGGCCCGAGGGCAGCTCATAGTGTACTGAAATTACACTATCATGGAGGCGGTAGTGCAGGCTTTTCTGTCAGGTATGTGTCCAGGACAGTCACAAAAGGTAGGGGTGGCTTCATGAGGCCATGGTAAATTCTTCGTCGCTAGGGATTCTTCTCAGCTCCCAAGTGTTTTGTGTCTCTGGGAGAAAGGAAGACTGCTGTTTTCTGTCTCAGGGCACCCCCAAAAGAGGGATTAGAGACAGGTTCTTGGTCTGGTCGCCAGGAAAACACGAACGATGGTGAGAATTTGGCCCTAGGGATCTGGAAGCCCCACTCTGCGGGCTCCTGGGCCAGGTTCCGAGGGGGTTTGTTTGAAAGCAGACTCCCACTGACGATCACAATGACTGTTTGTGCCCAGGGCGGCTCCCATGAATGGCCATGGTCTCATGGGCCATGCAGCTAGTTCCCACTCTGAGGGTTAGACACCCATCCCATCAGCCAGGTTTCCTGCCATCAGAAAGGAGGACTCATTCTGTGCTTCAGGTTACACCATAGGCAGGGATTTGAGATTTGAGCTACGGTCTGGGGACAGATGCCTGAATACCCAGGTTGTGTAGAGATGATGGCTTCGGGCCATGGCAGGTCCAGCTGCAGGATATGGGGCCCACTCTCTGCGTGGCTGACTGGAGGTCGTGGCTCAGGCTGTGTCAGACAGAGTCTTAGTGCCCATGGCAGCCTATTTATTATGGTGCTGTCGAGGGTCATGCAGGTGGTTCCTCATGTGGGATTTCTGGTCAGACTCACCAGCCACTTCTTCTTTCTGTGGGGCATGCAGAATGCTGTGTTATGGCTCCAGAATTCCCTATCAAGAGGGCTTGGGGACCAGGAAGTTGAGGATGGAATTGTAAACACAAGCTATGGTTCAATTCAGTGACAAACAGAAGGCACTTCCAGTTTGCAGTGGCTGATTCGAGACATCTAGCTCCTGAATAAGGGCACATGTCAGATGTTTGCTCATGCAGGAGATTGTGTCTATGATGACCAAGAAATGGAGCAATGGCATCAAGAAGCCATGGAGGATTTCCCACACTGGGGCTTGTGAGATGCTCCAAACAGCAAGGTCTCCTTCAACCAGACAGAGGAGTCTGGTTTGTTTGCTCCAGGGTCCCCAATATGGAAAGGTTGGGTAGCAGAGTACTCCCTCATGGATTACTGGAAAGCACACCTTCATTGACCATTGTAGTTGAGGAACATGGCAGGTTCGATCTGCTGGCCCTGGAGCCAAGTTCCAAGGGGGCTGAGTTGACATGGAGTTTCATGCTGTTGGATCACAATGCTGGTTTGTATCCAGGGAGACGTTAGAAAGTTGGGGTGGTCAGGGGCCATGCAGGATTCTCCTACACTGAGTCTTGGACACAGCTACCAAGAGCAAGGTATCTTTCTGGGAACAGCAGGGGTTCTGTTGTGTTTCTCAGGGACCACATGTTGGAATATAAGTTGGTATTAGAGAACAGGCCTCTCAGGATGGGCGCCTGAAAACCTAAGCTAGGGTCAATGAAGTCCTTGGTGTATGTCAGATTCAAACTTCTACTCAGGGCTTTTGACTTGAATGTCTGCCTGGAGACAAGTGCTCATTGTGTGTCAGAATGTGCATTTGGTTCCAGAGCTTTCTTTGAATTTGAGGTGGGCTCAGGGGCTTTGTACTTTGCTCCTAATCTTCAGGGTTTGGGCAACAGTGAAAGGCAGAGTTTCCTTTGGGAGGGTAGTCACAGTCTTCTGGTGTGGCACCAGAGGCCCAAGTCTGGATGGCATGAGGGCAGGATTTTGGAGACAGAAATCTGCCAATGCTAACTAGGGTTAGGGTCAGGCCCGAGGTGATCACAGCCCTGATCTGTAGGATCTGAGGGCAGCTCATTGTGTAGTGAAATTAAGGTATCATGGAGGCGGTGGGTAGACTTTTCTGTCTGGATTGTGTGTCCAGAACGGTGGCCAAATGTAGGGATGGCTTCATGGGGCCATGGAACATTCTTCATCTCTGGGGTTTCTGCCCAGCTCCCAAGAGTTTGTGTCTCTTGGGGAAGGGAAGACTGCTGTTTTCCGTCTCAATGGATCCCCACTAGAGCGATTCCAGAGACAGTTTCTGGGTCTCAGCGCCAGAAAACACCACCAAGTGTGAAGATTTGCCTCTAGGCACCTGGAAGGCCCACTCTGCCGGCTCCTGGTCCAGCTACCATGGGGGTTTGTTGGAAAGCAGGCTCATGCTGAGGATCACAAAGCCTGTTTGTGCCCAGGGCAGCTCCCATGTGTGGTCGTGGTCTCATGTCCATGCAGCTGGTTCCCACTCTAAGGGTGAAACACCCATCTCACCAGCCATATTTCCTGCCATTAGGAAGGAGGTGTACCCTTGTTCTTCAGGTTCCCTCATAGGGTAGGATTTGAGCTAAGTGCTAGGCACAGATGCCTGAATATCCAGGTTGAGTAGAGATGACGGCTTTGGGCCACAACAAGTCCCATCTGTAGTATATGGGACCCACTGTCTGGGTGGCTGACTAAAGATCGTGGTGCAGGCTGTGTCAGACAGAGCCTTAGTTCCCATGGTGGCCTATGACATTAGGGTGTCGTCGAGGGCCCTGCAGGTGGATCCTCATGTGGGGTTACTGGGCAGACTTACCAGGCTATTCTTCTTTCTTGTGGCAGGCAGAATGCTGCGTTGTGGCTACAGAATTTCCTATCAAGAGTGTTTGTGGACCAGGAGCATGAGGATGGAATGGTAAACACACGTTAATGTTAAATTCAGTGCCAAGCGAAAAACAGTTCCAATGTGCAGTGGCTGATTGGAGATATCCAACACCTGAGTAAGGGCGGATGTCAGATGTTTGCTCACACTGGAGTTTTTGTCTATGATGACCAACAAATGGAGGGGTGGCGTCAAGAGGCAATGGAGGATTTACCACGCTAGGGCTTCTGAGATGATCCAAACAGCAAGGTTTCCTTCTACCAGACAGGGGGAGTCTGTTTTTTTTTTTCTCCAGGGTCCCCCATGAGGGAACTTTGTGTAGCAGAGCACTCCCTCATGGATTCCTGGAAAGCACACCTGCATTGACCATTGCAGCTGAGGAACATGGCAGGTTTGTTGTGGTGGCTATGGGGTGTAGTTCCAAGGCCTTGAGTTGACATGGAGTCTCATGTAAATTGGGCACAATGCTGGTTTGTTACCAGGGAGATCTTAGAATGTGCTGGTGGCTAAGGGGCCATGCAGAGTTCATCTACCCTGACAGTTTGACACAGGTCCAAGAGCAAGTCTTTCTTCTGGGGACACTAGATGTTCTTTTGTGGGGCTCAGGGATGACATGTTTTATCATAGGTTGGTATTCCAGAACAGGTCACTGAGGACAGGTGCCTGAAAACCTCATCTAGGGTTCCAATGAGGTCCTAGGGACATGTCAGTGTAAAACTTCTGACTCAGGACCATTGACATGGCTTCCTGCCTGGATGTAGGTGATGAGGGTGTATCAGACTGGGCATTGCATTCAGAGGGTTCACCAATATGCTGATTGGCTCAGGGGCCTTACAGGTTTCTCCTAATCTGGAGGGGTTGGGCAATTGTGACCATCAGAGCTTCCATGGGGATGGCAGGCACAGTCCTCTGGTGTGGCTCCAGAGACACCATCCTGGAGGGCAGGTGAGCCATGGTTTTGGGAATGAAGTCTTCAAACACAAATTCCGGTTAGGGTTAGTGGCATGGTGATCACAGGCCCAATGCATAGACCTTGAGGGCAGCTTGTGAGGAATTGTTATTAGGGTGACTCAAAGGCGGTAGCACAGGCTTTTCTATCTGAATTGTGTGTCCAGGATGGCCTCGGAATACAGGTGTGATCTCATGGGTCCATGGGATATCATGACAGGGTTGCCCACTCTCTCCACTCTTATTCAACATAGTATTTGAAGTCCTAGCAACAGCAATCAGACAACAAGGAGAAATAAAATGTATCCAAATTGGCAATGAAGAAGTCAAACTCTCTCTTCACAGATGACATACTTTATATGGAAAACCCAAAAGACTCCACCCCAAAACTACTAGAACGCATACAGCACTTCAATAATGTGGGAGGATACAAAATCTTTGTACAAAAATCAGTGGTTTTTTTATCCTTTAACAATGAAAATACAGAAAGGGAAATTAGAGAATCAATTCCATTTACTACAGCTCCAAAACCATAAGATACCTGGGAATAATCCAAACCAAAGTGATAAGCAATCTATACTCAGGGAACTACAGAACACTCATGAAATAAATGGAAGAAAACCATAAAGATGGAAGACCATTCCATACTCGTGGATCAGAAGAATAAACAGTCTTTAAAAGTCTATACAACCTAGAGAAATCTATCCTTTTAATGCCATTCTGATCAAAATTCCTCCGGTATTTTTCAAAGAGCTGGAGCAAACAGAAGCCTAAAATTGGTGTGGAATCAGAGGAGATCCCGTATTGCTAAGGAAATGGCAAAAAGGAAAGAACAAAACTGGGTGCACCCTGTTGCCTGGTTTCAAGGGTTACTACAAAGCTGTGACCACCAAGACAGCAGGGGACTGGCATAAAAACAGGCCATTAGACCAGTGTAACAGAGTAGAGAGCTCAGATATGGACCATCAATCTATAGTCAAATAATTTTCAAGAAAGCAGGAAAAAATATACAAAGGAAAAAAAAAAACGTCTTTTCAATAAATGCTGCTGAGAAAATTGGGACAGCTTTGTGTAGATGAATGAAACTAGACCATTCTCTGACACCATACACAAAGAGAAACTCGAAATGGATAAAAGACCTCAACCTGAGGCAGGAATCCATCAGAATCTTGGAGGAGAAAATAGGCAGAAACCTCTTCAACATTGGCCATAGCAACTTCTTTCAAAATGTGTCTCCAAAGGCAAAGGAAAAAAATGTGAAGATGAACGTTTGGGACTTTATAAAGATCAAAAGCTTCTACACAGCAAAGGAAACAGTCAACAAAACAATGAGGCAACCCACGGAATTCGAGTAGATATTTGCAAATGACAGTACTGACAAAACCTTTTATCCAGGATCTATAAAGAATTCCTGAAACTCGACACACACAACACAGATAATCCTATTAAAAAATGGGCAGAAGATACAAAGAGACATTTCTCCAATGAAGACATACAAATGGCTATCAGACACATTAAAAAATGTTTGTCATCACTAGCCATCAGGGAGATGCAAACTAAAACCACATTGAGATATCACCTTACACCAGTTAGAATGGCCTTAGAAAGATAGGAATCAACATGTGTTGGAGAGGATGTAGAGAAAGGGGAACCCTCTTACACTGATGGTGGGAAAGCAAGTCGGTGCAGCCACTCTGGAGAACAGTGTGGAGATTACTCAAGAAATTAAAAATAGAATTTCCCTAAGACCCTGCAATTGCACTACTGGGTATTTACCCCCAAAGAAACAGATGGAGTGAAAAGAAGGGCCATCTCTACCCCCAAATTTATAAAAGCAATGTCCATGGTCGTCAAAGAGGGGATAGAACCAAGATGCCCTTCAATGGATGATTGGATAAGGAATATGTGGTCCATATACACTACGGAGTATTAGGCCTCCATCAGAAAGGATGAATACCTAACATATGTAGCTACATGAATGGGACTGGAAAAGATTATGCTGAGTGAAATAAGTTAAATAAGTCAAGCAGAGAGAATCAATTATCATAAGGTTCCACTTATGTATGGAGCATAACAAATAGCATGGAGGACAAGGGGAGTTAGAGAGGAAAAGGGAGTTTGGGGAAATTGGAAGGGGAGGTGAACCATGAGAGACTATGGACTCTGAAAAACAATCTTAGGGTTTTGAAGTGGCGGGGGTGTGGGAGGTTGGGTACCAGGTGGTGGGCATTATAGAGAGCACAAATTGCATGGAGCACTGGGTGTGGTGAAAAAATAATAAGTACTTTTTTTCTGAAAATAAATCAATTGGAAAAGAAAAAAAAAAGCAAATGGGGGCATCACATTTCCTGATTTTAAGCTTTACTACAAAGCTATGATAACCAAGACAGCATGGTACTGGCAAAAAAATAGACATATAGACCAGTGGAACAGAGTAGAGAGCCCTGATATGGACCCTCAACTCTATGGTCAAATAATCTTAGACAAAACAGGAAAAAATATACAGTGGAAAAAAGACAGTCTCTTCCATAAATGGTGCAGAGAAAACTGGGCAACTATACGTAGAAGAATGAAACTGGACCATTGTCTTACACCGCACACAAAGATAAACTCAAAATGGATAAAAGACCTCAATGTGAGACAAAATCCATCAGAATCATAGAGGAGAATATAAGCAGTAATCTCTTCGATGTCAGCCACAGCAACTTCTTTCAAGATATGTCTCCAAAGGGAAAGGAAACAAAAGCCAAAATAAACTTCTGGGACTTCGTCAAAATCTAAACCTTCTGCATAGCAAAGGAAACAGTCAACAAAACAAAGAGCAACCCAAGGATTGCGAGAAGATACTTGCAAATGACAGGACAGACAAATGGTTGATATCCAGGACCTATAAAGAACTCCTCAAACTCAACACACACAAAACAGACAATCATATTTTAAAAATGGGCAGAAGATATGAAGAGACACTTCTCCAATGAAGACATACAAATGGCTATCAGACACATGAAAAAAAAAAGGTTCATCATCATTAGCCATCAGACTGATGCAAATTAAAACCGCATTGAGATACCACCTTACACCAGTTAGAACAGCCAAAATAAGCAAGACAGGAAACAACATGTGTTGGAGAGGATGTGGAGAAAGGGAAACCCTCTTACACTGTTGGTGGGGATGCAAGTTGGTGCAGCTACTTTGGAAAACAGTGTGGAGATTCCTCAAGAAATTAAAAACAGAGCTATCCTATGACCCTGCAATTGCACTACTGGGTATTTACCCCAAAGATACAGATGGAGTGAAACGAAGGGTCATCTGTACCCCAATGTTTATAGCAGCAATGGCCATGGTCAACAAACTGTGGAAAAAACGAAGATGAACTTCAAAAGATGAATGGATAAGGAAGATGTAGTCCATATACACAATGGAGTATTATGCCTCCATCAGAAAGGTTGAATACCCAAATTTTGCAGCAACATGGACAGGACTGGAAGAGATTATGCTTAGTGGAATAAGATAAGCAGACAGAGTCAGTTATCATATTGTTTTACTTAAGTGTGGAGCATAAACAATACCATGGAGGACAAGGGGAGATGGAGAGGAGAAGGGAGTTGAGGGAAACTGGAAGCGGAGGTGAACCATGAGAGACTATGGACTCTGTAAAAGAATCTGAGGTCTTTGCATGGGTTGGGTGGGAGTTTGGGGGAACCAAGTGGTGCTTTTTAGAGATGGTATGGAGTGCATGGAACACTGGGAGTTGTACTAAAACATTGAATATGGTTACACTGAAAATAATTTAAAAAATTAAACAGTTGTATGCCAATATGCTAAGCAAACTTTGTGAAATAGATGCATTTTTAGAAAAGTATAATCCCAAAATTGAACCGGGAAGAAATTCACAACATAAATAGACTTTTACCCAGTAACAAGATTGAAGCAGTGTTCAAAAACCTCCCAATACACAAGAGCCCAGGACTTGATGGATTCACAGGAGAAATCTACCAGACTTTAATAGAAGAAATAACATGTCTTCTCCTGAAGCTCGTTCCAAAAATTAAGCAGAAAGAAAACTTCCAGACCCTTTTTATGAAGGCAGCATTACCCTGCTCCACAAACCAGGCAAAGACCTCACCAAAAGGAGAATTTCAGACCAATATCACTGATGAATATGGATACTAAGATTCTCAACAAGATCCTAGCTCACAGGATCCAACAGTACATTCAAAAGATGATCCACCATGACCAGGTGGGATCTATCCCTGGGTTTCAAGGATGGTTCAGCATTCACAAATCAATCAATGTCATAGAACAAATTATGAAGCGTGGAGAGGAGAACCACATGGTCCTCTCCATTGAAGAAGAAAAAGCATTATACAAAATCCAGCATCCGGTCCTGATTAAAATGCTTCAAATTATAGGGATAGAGGGAACATTAGTCAACTTCATAAAATGTTTCTATGAAAAACCCACAGTGAATATTATCCTCGATGGGTAATAGCTGACAGGCTTCTCTTTGAGATCAGGAACATGACAAGGATGCCCACTCTCACCACTCTTGTTCTACAAACTATTTGAAATCCTAGCAACAGCAATCAGACAACAATGAGAAATAAAAGGTATCCAAATTGGTAATGAAGAAGTCAAACACTCTCTCCTCACAGATGACATAATTTATATGGAAAACTCAAAACACCCCACCTCCAAACTACCAGAACTCATACAGCAACTCAATAATGTGGCAGGATACAAAATCATTGTACAGAAATCAGTGGCCTTCTTCTACATTATCAATGAAAATACAGAAAGGGACATTAGAGAATCAATTCCATTTACTACAGCACTGAAACCATAAGATACCTGGGAATAAACCATACCAAAGAAGTAAAGGATTTTTCTTGAGGAACTACAGAACACTCATGAAAAAAATTGAAGAAAACAAAAAAGACAGAAGACCATTCCATGCTCAAGGATCAGAAGAATAAACATTGGTAAAATGGATAAAAGACCTCAATGTAAGACAGGAATCCATCAGAACCCTAGAGGAGAACATTGGCAGTAATCTCTTCTATATCAGCCACAGCAACTTATTTCAAGATATGTCTCCAAAGGCAAAGGAAACAAAAGCCAAAATAAACTTTTGGGACTTCATCAAAATCAAAAGCTTCTGCACAGCAAAGGAAAAAGTCAAAAAAACAAAGATGCAACCCATGGAATGTGATAAGATATTTGCAAATAACAGTACAGACAAAAGGTTGATATCCAGGATCTATAATGAACTCCTCAAACTCAACACATAGGAAATAGGCAAACATATCAAAAAATGGGCAGAAGATATGAACAGACAATTCTCTAATGAAGACATACAAATGGCAATCAGACACATGAAAAAATGTACATCATCACTAGCCCTCAGGGTGATTCAAAATAAAACCACAGTGAGATATCACCTTACACCAGTTAGAATTGCCAAAGTTAACAAAACAAGAAACAACATGTGTTGGAGAGGATGTGGAGAAAGGGGAACCCTTTTACACTGTTGGTGGGATTGCAAGTTGGTGCAGCCTCTTTGGAGAACAGTGTGGAGATTCCTCAAGAAATTAAAAACAGAACTTCCCTATGACCCTGCAATTGCACTCCTGGGTATTTAACCCAAAGATACAGATGTCGTGAAAAGAAGGGCCATCTGTACCCTAATGTTTATAGCAGCAATGGCCATGGTCGCCAAACTATGAAAGAACCAAGATGCCCTTCAACGGACGAATGGATAAGGAAGATGTGGTCCATATACACTATGGAGTATTATGCCTCCATCAGAAAGGATGAATACCCAACTTTTGTAGCAGCATGGACGGGACTGGAAGAGATTTTGCTGAATGAAGAAAGGCAGAGAGAATCAATTATCATATGGTTTCACTTATTTGTGGAGCATAACAAATATCATGGAGAACAAGGGGTCTTAGAGAGGAGAAGGGAGTTTGGGGGAATTGGAAGGGGAGGTGAATCATGAGAGACTATGGACTCTGAAAAACAACCTAGGGGTTTGAAGTGGCGGGGGGGTGGGATCTTGGGGTACCAGGTGGTGGGTATTATAGAGGGCACAGATTGCATGGAGCACTGGGTTGGTGAAAAAAATAATAAACACTGTTTTTCTGAAAATAAAGAAATTAATTTAATTTAAAAAAAAACATTGTTAAAATGTTATACTGGAGACAAGATGGCGGAGAAGTAGGAGGAGGCTCCCTTTCAACCTGAACCCTACTTCTATTGAACTCCACTCACCGACAAAATCAGCCTGAGACCCGAATTATACACATCTGGATCTCTACCAGAGCAGAAAACGCCAGTGGGCAGGTAAAGCAGAGTGGGAAAGTCGGACTGATATCGGAAGATAAACAAAAGTGGGAGGGTGCTACCAGAGGTGACCCACTGGAAAGTAATATCCCAATACGAGAGTGCCCTGCGTCTGGGGACCAGCATTATCTCAGAAGTATGGTAGAAAGCACTCAAGAAGAGCAAGGGATCACTGGGAAGAAATTGCAGGAATCGGGGTGTTAGGGTCAGGGGCTTAAGTCCCCAGACCCAGGACAACCACCCCTGGTGCAGAGCCAGAAAGAGTGCGGCAGAGAAACCAGGTCTTGGTCCCTGAACCACCAGCAAGCTCGCCTGAGAGCGTGTGGCTCCCAGCTCCCATGAGGGGCTGGGAGCCTCGCCAGCCAACAGAAGCACAGCTTTTTTGCAGTCCCCATGCAAGTGCCCTGCCATGCCATCAGAGTCCGAGTCATGCCCTGCGCCCTCCAGAGAGAGAGGTGGCACAGGCACCAGCCTGGTGCTCTCGGACCTGGAAATACCAGGCACTCCCAGCTTGTGCCAGGGGGAAAATCTCAGTTTGCGATTGCTGCTTGGAACTTCTCTGGCAGTCTGGAGCTGCCCAGACAGCGGCCACTGCTGTGGTTTTGGTACAAGCAAAAAATCTTGAGTCCCCAGGGACCGCGACTGGGAACCTGCTCTGCCAGTGTTGAAGGGGGATTTTATTTGGGCTCTTCGGACAGATTGAGGCTTCTCTCTGAGACGAAGGACAGGGTACAGTTTGCTTTCCTCTAAACCTACAAAAACCATCAAAAGCCCTCAAGGCAAGAGAAAAACAAAAGTGAACAAATATAAAAACCTCCAGAGAACAAAAGCCTGAAAAAAACAGTTTCCTAAGAGCACACCCCCTTGAGGGGGGTGGGAGGACTTAACTCAGAGAACATCATTGACTGAAATCCCACGTGGCAGGCCCCTGCCCCAGAAAACCAACCGGGAAAGGAAAAAAAAAAAAAGACAACAAGAGATCAACCACCACTACTTCATAGGACAATTTTTATTATTAATTTGTTCCCACTATCCTGGCTCATTTTATTAAAGATAATTTTTTATTATTATATAGAAAATTTTTTAACCTATTTACCGTCACAGTGAGATGTCCAGTACATCAAATTCCATAATAACATTCTAACCTGAACTTTTTGATACATACACCTGTGTTTTCCTTTTGCATTTCTGTTTTTTAAATTTATTTTTTTTAATTATAGTTTAGTTTAGTCTAGTTTATTCCTTTTTTTAATTTTTATTTTCTAATATTCATATAGAATTAAACTTCAAGGTAATCCCCTTTTCCCAATCAAAGCCACCCCTATAGGTAAAACAATTCCTAATCCCCATTTATCTTAGGAAAGTGGAGTCTTTAACAAATACATCAAGATACATCCGGAAAAAAAAAAAAACAAAAAAACAAAAAACAAAAAACCTTCCTCACCCACACTGAGAATTTACAACCACTCTACAATCTTTTTCTTCCACCAGTATTTCTGTGTTGTTTTTTATTTATATATTTGACAGAGAGAGATCACAAGTAGGCAGAGAGGCAGGCAGAGAGAGAGAGAGAGAGAGGAAGCAGGCTCCCTGCTGAGCAGAGAGCCCGATGTGGGACTTGATCCCAGGACCCTGAGATCATGACCTGAGCCGAAGGCAGCGGCTTAACCCACTGAGCCACCCAGGCGCCCCTATTTCTGTGTTTTTGTGTTTGTCCTGATAGTATATAAATCTTACACTCGGGGTTCTTTCTGATGAGGTTATTCCTTTATTTTTATTTATATATGCAAATATATATATATATATATATATATATATATATATATATATATATATAATTTTCTCTTCTCATATACTTTTATCAGTCTTTTTGTTTGTCTGTTTTTGTTTGTAAACTTCATAAATCTTACCTTGGAACCCATTTGGGCTGAACCTTCTCTTTTATCTCACCTTTCATTCTTGACTCTCTCCCTCTCTCTTTTTTTCTTTTTTTTAACCTCAGGTGTCCCAACAAATGAGGGATTCCAGAGTAGAACCCTGGGGAGGGGCGACTGGACAATCAGAAATCTGATTAAAAATTGGGGCCTAGGGACATGTCAAGCCCATTATAACACCTAATGGTCCAGCCACTGAGAGGACTTACTAGAGGACAGGAATCATGCTGAGGGTCACAATGCGTGTGTATGCCCTCGTCGCACTCAAGAATGGGCGGGGCCTCAGGGTGAATGCTGGTTTCTCCTACACTGAATTTTGGACAACATGCCAACCACAAGGGTTCTTGCCATGGGTAAGGTGAAGTTCTGATTTCTGCATCACACTCACCCCTGGGCAGTGATTGGAGATAAGGTCTCGGTTCTGTAGCCTGAAACCTGAGGTAGGGAAGAGGTGATGACCTAAGGCCATGGCGGGTTTTATGTGCTCAGTGTGCGGTCACCTTTCTGGGTGTTGGTCAGGAGGTCCGGGCTCAGGTTGTGTTCGACAGTGCATTAGTGCCCAGGTTAGACTATATAATTTGGGTAAAGTCGAGTGCTGTGTAGGTTGATCCTCATTTACGGTGCCTGGGCAGCTCATGAGGCAATAATTTTTTTTTTCTATAGGGCAGGCAGTGTGCTGCATTGTGGGTCCGGAATTGCCAAACTTGAGGGCTTCGGGGCCAGGAGTGTGAGGACGGAAGTCTGAGAAGACAAGCCAGACTTGGGTTTCAGGGCGAGGGCACGGCAGGTACCCTCTGCAGATCTGAACCAATATCTCATGCATCTGAAGTCAGGGCGAGGATCAGACATTGGCTCAGGTTGGAGTTTCTCTGCATGACGGCCGCTTCATGAAGGGAGCGGAATCTCGAGGCCATTGAGGTTTTCCCACGTTGGGAGTTGTGGGATGCCCCCTTCAAGGATTCCTTCTGCGGGACAATTGAGACCTGATGGACAGCTCCAGGACATCCCATACGGAATGACTCCAGAGCACCGTTCGCGGATGGATGCCTGGGAAGCCCGCCTCGCATTCCAATTGTCTCCTAGCAACAAGACAGTTTAGATCTGATGGCTCTGCCGGAGCAACCGGGGTGGCTGAGTTGAAATGGACTTTCCTGAGGATGGGTCCTAATGTGTTTTTGTGTCCATGAGGGCCTTGGAATGGGGCGGTGGCACCGGGACCCTGAAGTACTCTCCTAAGTTTTGGACATGGCTCCCATGCAGAGGTTTCCTTGTGGAGACGAGATGAGTTCTGATGGGTGCCTCAGGAAAACCCCTATGCTCGTATTGGAATCAGGCTTTTGAGGACACATGCGTGTAACCCAAAGCAATGGATCCTATAATGGCCTAGGTTCTGTCTGGTTCAATCTTCTTCTCTGGGGACATCCATCTATGGTATGAGTGCAGGTCGATTATCAGCTGGTGTCAGACAGCCCTTGTTTGTTCCGGGCGACCTACACTATTGGGATGGCCTCAGGGACTTTGGAGGTTTCTCCTAATTTGTACGATTTTGGACCATGGAATGGGCAGAATTCCCATGGATTGGTAGGCACAGTCCTAATGTGTGGCTCCAGGGGCCCAGCCTGGAGGGTGTGTGGCCCAAGACTTTGAGGACAGAAGTCTGAAAACACAAACTCAGCTTAGATTTGGGGACGTAGGTATGGCAGGCCCGATCTACAAACCATGAGAAGAACTCTTCAGGATATGAAGAAAGTGCGAGTCTGAGGCGCTTGCTCAGGCTTTTGTCTCTGGATTTTGTATCAGCGATGGCCGTGGAATGTCGGGGAGGCCTCATGGGCCATGGACGTATCTTCCTCTCTGAGGATTTGGCCCGATTTCCAATTGCTTTTCGTCAATCTGTGGGATGGGAGGTCTCCTTTCAGGTTTGTTACCTCAGGTGTCCCACCAAAGGAGGAATTCCAAAGCCAAGCCGTGGGGAAGACTGAAGGGACAACCCGAACTATGGTTAAAAATTGGGGCCTAGGGGCACGGGAAGCCCAATATGCTATCTCTTCATCCAGCGATTGAATGGCCTTACTGGAGGACTGGGCTCAGCTTGAGGGTCACAATGTGTGTTTGTGACCAATGTGGCCCGCGAGCATGGGCGGGGCCTCATGGGCCACACTGGTTTCAACGACACTGAACGTTGGACAACATGCCAAACACAAGGTTTCTTGCCATTGGGAAGGAGTTCTGATTTCTGCATCACCATCAACCTGGGCAGTGATTGGAGATAAGGTCTAGGTTCTGAAATCTGAAAACGGAGGTTTGGAAGTGATGACGACCTAAGGCCATGGCGGATCGATGTGCACAGTGTGCGGCCAGCTGTCTGGGAGGGGCCAGGGTGTCCAGGCTCAGGCTGTGTCAGAAAGTGCATTAGTGCCCTGGCAGCCTATGTATTTGGGGTACAGCCAAGGTCGGTGCAGGTTGATCCTCATTTTGGGTTCCTGGGTAGCCCCAATGGACAATGTATTTCTTCTGGAGGGCAGGCAGAGTGCTGCATTGTAGTTCTGGATTGCCAAACTGGAGGGCTTGTGGGCCAGTAGTCTGACGACAAAAGTCTGAGAACACAAGCTAGGCTTAGGTTTCTGGGTGAGGCCATGGCAGGCACAATCTACAGACCTGAATCGAGATCTCGTGCATCTGAAGTCAGGGCGAGGATCAGACGATCGCTCAGGTTGGAGTTTCTGTCCCTGATGGCCCCTTCATAAATGGGAGGGCATCACGAGACCATGGGGGTTTTCCCACGATGGGAGTTGTGAGAAGCTCCAAACTGCAGAGAGTCTTCTGCAGGACAATTGAGACCTGTTGTTTGGCTCCAGGCCAATGATTCTGAGCAGGGTTCTAAGGATGGATGGCTGGGTAGCCCACCTCGCATTCCAATTGTCTCCTAGCAACAAGACAGGTTAGATCTCCTGGATCTGTGGGGAGCAACCGAGGACGCTGGGTTAAAATGGACACCCCTGAGGATGGGTCCTAATGTGCTTTTTTGTCTATGGAGTCCTTGGAATGAAGCGGTGGCACTGGGGCCCTAAAGGTTCTCCTAAACAGAGGCTTTGACACAGCTCCAACGTGCAAGTTTCCCATGTGTAGATGAGATGTTTTCTGATGGGTGAGTCAAGAAACAGCTATATGCTGCTTTTGAAATCCAGGCCTCTGAGGAGAGATGCCTGGAAACCAAAGCAATGGATCTGATTTGTGCCTAGGGGCCTGTTCTTTCCTTTTTACCTCTGGGGACATCTGTCTATGGGTCTGAGTGCAGGTAGGTGCTCAGTTGGGCTCAGATTGCCCCTGTTTTTCCTGGGAAGCCACCACTATTGAGTTGGATCAGGGACTTTGGAGGTTTATCCTATTAGAAGGGTTGTGTCCATTGGAATGGACACACACAATTCCCTTGGAGAGGGCAAGTACAGTCCTCAGGTTTGGCTCCAAGGGCCTTAGCCTGTAGGTTGTGTAGGCCAGGGCTGTTTGGACAGTTGTCTGAAAACACAAACTCGGCTTATGTTTCCGGTCATAGGTATGGCAGGACTGATCTACAGACCATGAGGAGAACTCTTCGGGATTTGAAATAAGGGCGACTGTGAGGCTCCTGCTCCAGTTTTTTTCTCTGGATATCATGTCACTCATGGTCGTGGAATTTCTGGGTGACTTCATGGGAAATGGACGAGTCTTACTCTCTGGTGGTTTGGCCCCGTCCAAAGAGTTTGGGGTCATTCTGTGGGCTGGAAGAAGTCCGTTTTTTTTTTTTTTGTTGTTGTTGTTGTTGTTGTTTTCTTTTTTAACCTCAAGTGTCCCACCAAATGAGGATTCCAGAGTAGAACCCTGGGGAGGGTCGAATGGACAATCAGAAATCTGGGTAAAAATTGGGGCCTAGGGACATGTCAAGCCCATTATGAATCTAATGGTCCAGCCAAGGAGAGGACTTACTAGAGGACAGGACTCATGCTGAGGGTCACAATGCGTGTGTATGCCCTCGTCACACTCAAGAATGGGCGGGGCCTCAGGGTGAATGCTGGTTTCTCCTACACTGAACGTTGGACAACGTGCCAACCACAAGGGTTCTTGCCATGGGTAAGGAGGAGTTCTGATCACTCTATCACACTCACGCCTGGGCAGTGATTGGAGATAAGGTCTCGGTTCTGAAGCCTGAAAACTGAGGTAGGGAAGAGATGATGACCTAAGGCTATGGCGGGTTTTAAGTGCTCAGTGTGCGGTCAGCTTTCTGGGTGTTGGTCAGGAGGTCCGGGCTCAGGTTGTGTTCGACAGTGCATTAGTGCCCAGGTTAGACTATATAATTTGGGTAAAGTCGAGTGCTGTGTAGGTTTACCCTCATTTAAGTTGCCTGAGCAGCTATGAGGCAATAATTTTTTTTCTAGAGGGCAGGCAGAGTGCTGCATTGTGGGTCCGGAATTGACAAACATGAGGGCTTCGGGGCCAGGAATGTGAGGACAAAAGTCTGAGAAGACAAGCTAGACTTGGCTTTTAGGGCGAGGGCACGGCAGGTACCCCCTGCAGATCTGAACCAATATCTCATGCATCTGAAGTCAGGGCGAGGTTCAGACGTTGGCTCAGGTTGGAGTTTCTGTGCATGACGGCCGCTTCATGAAGGGAGCGGAATCTCGAGGCCATTGAGGTTTTCCCACGTTGGGAGTTGAGGGATGCCCCCTTCAAGGATTCCTTCTGCGGGACAATTGAGACCTGTTGGACAGCTCCAGGACATCCCATATGGAATGACTCCACAGCACCATTCTCGGATGAATGCCTGGGAAGCCCGCCTCGCATTCCAATTGTCTCCTAGCAACAAGACAGTTTAGATCTGATGGCTCTGCGGGAGCAACCGGGGTGGCTGAGTTGAAATGGACTTTCCTGAGGATGGGTCCTAATGTGTTTTTGTGTCCATGAGGGCCTTGGAATGGGGCGGGGGCACCGGGATCCTGAAGTACTCTCCTAAGATTTGGACATGGCTCCCATGCACAGGTTTCCTTGTGGAGACGAGATGAGTTCTGATGGGTGTTTCAGGAAAACCCCTATGCTCGTATTGGAATCAGGCTTTTGAGGACACATGCCTGTAACCCAAAGCAATGGATCCTATTATGGCCTAGGGTCCTGTCTGGTTCAATCTTCTTCTCTGGGGACATCCATCTATGGTATGAGTGGAGGTCGATTATCAGCTGGTGTCAGACAGCCCTTGTTTTTTCTGGGCGACCTACACTATTGGGATGGCCTCAGGGGCTCTGGAGGTTTCTCCTAATTTGTACGATTTTGGACCATGGAATGGGCAGAATTCCCATGGATTGGTAGGCACAGTCCTAATGTGTGGCTCCAGGGGCCCATCCTGGAGGGTGTGTGGCCCAAGACTTTGAGGACACTAGTCTGAAAATACAAACTCAGATTAGGTTTGGGGACGTAGGTATGGCAGGCCCGATCTACAAACCATGAGAAGAACTCTTCAGGATATGAAGAAAGTGTGAGTCTGTGGAGCTTGCTGAGGGTTTTGTCTCTGGATTTTGTATTAGCGATGGCCGTGAAATGTCGGGGAGGCCTCATGGGCCATGGACGAATCTTCCTCTCTGAGGATTTGGCCCGATTCCCAATTGCTTTTCGTCAATCGGTGGGATGGGAGGACTCATTTCAGTTTTGTTACCTCAGGTGTCCCACCAAAAGAGGAATTCCAAAGCCAAGCCGTGGGGACGACTGAAGGGACAACCCGAACTATGGTAAAAAATTGCGGCCTAGGGGCATGGCAAGCCCAATATGCTATCTCTTCATCCAGCCACTGAGTGGCCTTACTTGAGGACTGGGCTCAGCCTGAAAGTCACAATGTGTGTTTGTGACCAAAGTGGCCCGCGAGCATGGGCGGGGCCTCATGGGCCACACTGGTTTCAACGACACTGAACGTTGGACAACATGCCACCCACAAGATTTCTTGCCATGGGGAAGGAGTTCTGATTTCTGCATCACCTTCAACCTGGGCAGTGATTGGAGATAAGGTCTAGGTTCTGAAACCTGAAAACCAAGGATGAGAAGAGATTTTGACCTAGGCCATGGCGGCTCGATGTGCTCAGTGTGCGGCCAGCTGTCTGGGAGGTTCCAGGGGTTCCCGGCTCAGGCTGTGTCAGAAAGGGCATTAGTGCCCTGGTCAGTCTATGTATTTGGGGTACAGCCAAGGTCGGTGCAGGTTGATCCTCATTTGGGGTTACTGGATAGCCCCAGAGGACAATGTTTTTCTTCTGGATGGCAGGCATAATGCTGCATTGTAGTTCTGGATTGCCAAACTGGAGGGCTTGTGGGCCAGTAGTCTGACGACAAAAGTCTGAGAACACAAGCTAGGCTTAGGTTTCTGGGCGAGGCCATGGCAGGCACAATCTACAGACCTGAATCGAGATCTCGTGCATTTGAAGTCAGGGTGAGGATCAGGCAATCGCTCAGGTTGGAGTTTCTATCCCTGATGGCCCCTTCATGAATGGGAGGGGCATCAAGAGGCCATGGGGGTTTTCCAACGATGGGAGTTGTGAGAAGCTCCAAACTGCAGAGAGTCTTCTGCAGGACAATTGAGACCTGTTGTTTGGCTCCAGGCCAATGATTCTGAGCAGGGTTCTTAGGATGGATGGCTGGGTAGCCCACCTCGCATTCCAATTGTCTCCTAGCAACAAGACAGGTTAGATATCCTGGTTCTGTGGGGAGGAACCGAGGACGCTGAGTTGATGGGTCCTAATGTGCTTTTGTGTCTATGGAGTCCTTGGAATGAAGCGGTGGCACTGGGGCCCTAAAGGGTTCTCCTAAACTGAGGCTTTGACAGAGCTCCAACGTGCAAGTCTTCCATGTGTAGATGAGATGTTTTCTGATGGGTGAGTCAAGAAAGAGCTATATGCTGGTTTTGAAATCCAGGCCACTGAGGAGAGATGCCTAGAAACCAAGCCCATTATGACATCTAATGGTCCAGCCAAGGAAGGACTTACTAGAGGACAGGACTCATGCTGAGGGTCCCAATGCATGTGTATGCCCTTTTCGCACTCAAGAATGGGCGGGGCGCCAGGGTGAATGCCGGTTTCTCCTACACTGAACTTTGGACAACGTGCCAACCACAAGGATTCTTGCCATGGGTAAGGAGGAGTTCTGATTTCTGCATCACACTCATTCGTGGGCAGTGATTGGAGATAAGGTCTCGGTTCTGAAGCCTGAAAACTGAGGTAGGGAAGAGATGATGACCTAAGGCCATGGCGGGTTTTATGTGCTCAGTGTGCGGTCAGCTTTCTGGGTGTTGGTCAGGAGGTCCGGGCTCAGGTTGTGTTCGGCAGTTTATTAGTGCCCAGGTTAGACTATATAATTTGGTTAAAGTCGAGTGCTGTGTAGGTTTATTTTCATTTAAGGTGCCTGGGCAGCTCATGAGGCAATAATTTTTTTTCTAGAGGGCAGGCAGAGTGCTGCATTGTGGGTCCGGAATTGCCAAACTTGAGGGCTTCGGGGCCAGGAGTGTGAGGACGGAAGTCTGAGAAGACAAGCTAGACTTGGGTTTCAGGGCGAGGGCACGGCCGGTACCCACTGCAGATCTGAACCAATATCTCATGCATCTGAAGTCAGGGCGAGGATCATACGTTGGCTCAGGTTGGAGTTTCTGTGCATGACGGCCGCTTCATGAAGGGAGCGGAATCTCGAGGCCATTGAGGTTTTCCCACGTTGGGAGTTGTGGGATGCCCCCTTCAAGGGTTCCTTCTGCGGGACAATTGAGACCTGTTGGACAGCTCCAGGACATCCCATATAGAATGACTCCAGAGCACCGTTCGCGGATGGATGCCTGGGAAGCCCGCCTCGCATTCCAATTGTCTCCTAGCAACAAGACAGTTTAGATCTGATGGCTCTGCGGGAGCAACCGGGGTGGCTGAGTTGAAATGGACTTTCCTGAGGATGGGTCCTAATGTGTTTTTGTGACCATGATGGCCTTAGAATGGGGCGGTGGCACCGGGAACCTGAAGTACTCTCCTAAGTTTTGGACATGGCTCCCATGCACAGGTTTCCTTGTGGAGACGAGATGAGTTCTGATGGGTGTTTCAGGAAAACCCCTATGCTCGTATTGGAATCAGGCTTTTGAGGACACATGCCTGTAACCCAAAGCAATGGATCCTATTATGGCCTAGGGTCCTGTCTGGTTCAATCTTCTTCTCTGGGGACATCCATCTATGGTATGAGTGGAGGTCGATTATCAGCTAGTGTCAGACAGCCCTTGTTTGTTCCGGGCGACCTACACTATTGGGATGGCCTCAGGGAATTTGGAGGTTTCTCCTAATTTGTACGATTTTGGACCATGGAATGGGCAGAATTCCCATAGATTGGTAGGCACAGTCCTAATTTGTGGCTCCAGGGGCCCAGCCTGGAGGGTGTTTGGCCCAGGACTTTGAAGACAGAAGTTTGAAAACACAAACTCAGCTTAGGTTTGGGGACGTAGGTATAGCAGGCCCGATCTACAAACCATGAGCAGAACTCTTCAGGATATGAAGAAAGTGCGAGTGAGAGGCGCTTGCTCAGGCTTTTGTATCTGGATTTTGTATCAGCGATGGCCGTGGAATGTCGGGGAGGCCTCATGGGCCATGGACGAATCTTCCTCTCTGAGGATTTGGCCCGATTCCCAATTGCTTTTCATCAATCTGTGGGATGGGAGGACTCATTTCAGTTTTGTTACCTCAGGTGTCCCACCAAATGAGGAATTCCAAAGCAAAGCCTTGGGGAAGACTGAAGGGACAACCCGAACTATGGTAAAAAATTGCGGCCTAGGGGCATGGCAAGCCCAATATGCTATCTCTTCATCCAGCCACTGAGTGGCCTACTTGAGGACTGGGCTCAGCCTGAAAGTCACAATGTGTGTTTGTGACCAATGTGGCCCGCGAGCATGGGCGGGGCCTCATGGGCCACACTGGTTTCAACGACACTGAACGTTGGACAACATGCCAAACACAAGATTTCTTGCCATGGGGAAGGAGTTCTGATTTCTGCATCACCTTCAACCTGGGCAGTGATTGGAGATATGGCCTAGGTTCTGAAAACTGAAAACCTAGGTTGGGAATAGATGAGGACATAAGGCCATGGCGGCTCGATGTGCTCAGTGTGCGGACAGCTGTCTGGGAGGGGCCAGGGTGTCCAGGCTCAGGCTGTGTCAGAAAGGGCATTAGTGCCCTGGTCAGCCTATGTATTTGGGGTACAGCCAAGTTCGGTGCAGGTTGATCCTCATTTGGGATTACTGGGTAACCGAAGAGGACAATATTTTTCTTCTGGAGGGCCGGCAGAGTGCTGCATTGTAGTTCTGGATTGCCAAACTGGAGGGCTTGTGGGCCAGTAGTCTGACGACAAAAGTCTGAGAACACAAGCTAGGCTTAGGTTTCTGGGTAAGGCCATGGCAGGCACAATCTACAGACCTGAATCGAGATCTCGTGCATTTGAAGTCAGGGCGAGGATCAGACGATCGCTCAGGTTGGAGTTTCTGTCCCTGATGGCCCCTTCATGAATGGGGGGGGGCATCAAGAGGCCATGGGGATTTTCCCACGATGGGAGTTGTGAGAAGCTCCAAACAGCAGACAGTCCTCTCCAGGACAATTGAGACCTGTTGTTTGGCTCCAGGCCAATGATTCTGAGCAGGGTTCTAAGGATGGATGGCTGGGTAGCCCACCTCGCATTCCAATTGTCTCCTAGCAACAAGACAGGTTAGATATCCTGGATCTGTGGGGAGCAACCGAGGACGCTGAGTTGAAATGGACACCCCTGGGGATGGGTCCTAACGTGCTTTTGTGTCTATGGAGACCTTGGAATGAAGCGGTGGCACTGGGGCCCTAAAGGGTCTCCTAAACAGAGGCTTTGACACAGCACCAACGTGCAAGTTTCCCATGTGTAGATGAGATGTTTTCTGATGGGTGCATCAAGAAACAGCTAGATGCTGCTTTTGAAATCCAGGCCTCTGAGGAGAGATGCCTGGAAACCAAAGCAATGGATCTGATTACTGCCTAGGGGCCTGTTCTTTCCTTTTTACCTCTGGGGACATCTGTCTATGGGAATGAGTGCAGGTAGGTGCTCAGTTGGGCTCAGATTGCCCCTGTTTTTCCTGGGAAGCCACCACTATTGAGTTGGATCAGGGAATTTGGAGGTTTATCCTATTAGAAGGGTTGTGGCCATTGGAATGGGAACACACAATTCCCTTGGAGAGGGCTAGTACAGTCCTCAGGTTTGGCTCCAGGGGCCTGAGCCTGTAGGTTGTGTAGGCCAGGGCTGTTTGGACAGTTGTCTGAAAACACAAACTCGGCTTATGTTTCGGGTCATAGGTATGGCAGGACTGATCTACAGACCATGAGGATAACTCTTTGGGATTTGAAAGAAGGGCGAGTGTGAGGCTCCTGCTTAAGTTTTTGTCTCTGGATATCGTGTCAGTCATGGTCGTAGAATTTCTGGGTGACTTCATGGGAAATGGATGAGTCTTACTCTCTGGTGGTTTGGCCCCGTCCAAAGAGGTTGGGGTCATTCTGTGGACTGGAAGAAGTCCGTTTTTTTTTTTGTTGTTGTTGTTTTTTTCTTTTTTAACCTCATGTGTCCCACCAAATGATGGATTACGGAGTAGAGCCCTGGGGAGGGGCGACTGGACAATCAGAAATCTGGTTAAAAATAGGAACCTAGGGACATGTCAAGCCCATTATGACATCTAATGGTCCAGCCACTGAGAAGACTTACTAGAGGACAGGACTCATGCTGAGGGACACAATGCGTGTATATGCCCTCGTAAAACTCAAGAATGGGCGGGGCCTCAGGATGAAAGCTGGTTTCTCCTACACTGAACGTTGGACAACGTGCCAACCACAAGGGTTCTTGCCATGGGTAAGGAGGAGTTCTGATTTCTGCATCACACTCATTCCTGGGCAGTGATTGGAGATAAGGTCTCGGTTCTGAAGCCTGAAAACTGAGGTAGGGAAGAGATGATGACCTAAGCCCATGGCGGGTTTTATGTGCTCAGTGTGTGGTCAGCTTTCTGGGTGTTGGTCAGGAGGTCCGGGCTCAGGTTGTGTTCGGCAGTGCATTAGTGCCCAGGTTAGACTATATAATTTGGGTAAACTCGAGTGCTGTGTAGGTTTATCCTCATTTAAGGATCCTGGGCAGCTCATGAGGCAATAATTTTTTTTCTAGAGGGCAGGCATGGTGCTGCATTGTGGGTCCGGAATTGCCAAACTTGAGGGCTTCGGGGCCAGGAGTGTGAGGACGGAAGTCTGAGAAGACAAGCTAGATTTGGGTATCAGGGCGAGGGCACGGCAGGTACCCCCTGCAGATCTGAACCAATATCTCATGCATCTGAAGTCAGGGCGAGGATCAGACGTTGGCTCAGGTTGGAGTTTCTGTGCATGACGGCCGCTTCATGAAGGGAGCGGAATCTCGAGGCCATTGAGGTTTTCCCACGTTGGGAGTTGTGGGATGCCCCCTTCAAGGATTCCTTCTGCGGGACAATTGAGACCTGTTGGACAGCTCCAGGACATCTCATATGGAATGACTCCAGAGCACCGTTCGCGGATGGATGCCTGGGAAGCCCGCCTCGCATTCCTATTGTCTCCTAGCAACAAGACAGTTTAGATCTGATGGCTCTGCGGGAGCAACCGGGGTGGCTGAGTTGAAATGGACTTTCCTGAGGATGGGTCCTAATGTATTTTTGTGTCCATGAGGGCCTTGGAATGGGGCGGTGGCACCGGGAACCTGAAGTACTCTCCTAAGCTTTGGACATGGCTCCCATGCAGAGGTTTCCTTGTGGAGACGAGATGAGTTCTGATGGGTGCCTCAGGAAAAACCCTATGCTCGTATTGGAATCAGGCTTTTGAGGACACATGCCTGTAACCCAAAGCAATGGATCCTATTAAAGCCTAGGGTCCTGTTTGGTTCAATCTTCTTCTCTGGGGACATCCATCTATGGTATGAGTGGAGGTCGATTATCAGCTGGTGTCAGACAGCCATTGTTTGTTCCGGGCGACCTACACTATTGAGATGGCCTCAGGGACTTTGGAGGTTTCTCCTAATTTGTACGATTTTGGACCATGGAATGGGCAGAATTCCCATGGATTGGTAGGCACAGTCCTAATGTGTGGCTCCAGGGACCCAGCCTGGAGGTTGTGTGGCCCAAGACTTTGAGGACAGAAGTCTGAAAACACAAACTCAGCTTAGGATTGGGGACGTAGGTATGGCAGGCCCGGTGGACAAACCATGAGCAGAACTCTTCAGGATATGAAGAAAGTGCGAGTCTGAGGCGCTTGCTCAGGCTTTTGTCTCTGGATTTTGTATCAGCGATGGACGTGGAATGTCGGGGAGGCCTCATGGGCCATGGACGAATCTTCCTCTCTGAGGATTTGGCCCGATTCCCAATTGCTTTTCGTCAATCTGTGGGATGGGAGGACTCATTTCAGTTTTTTTACCTCAGTTGTCCAACCAAAAGAGGAATTCCAAAGCCAAGCCGTGGGGAACACTGAAGGGACAACCTGAACTATGGTTAAAAATTGGGGCCTAGGGGCATGGCAAGCCCAATATGCTATCTCTTCATCCAGCCACTGAGTGGCCTTACTTGAGGACTGGGCTCAGCCTGAGGGTCACAATGTGTGTTTGTGACCAATGTGGCCTGCAAGCATGGGCCGGGACTCATGGGCCACACTGGTTTCAACTACACTGAAGGTTGGACAACATGCGAACCAAAAGGTTTCTTGCCATGGGGAAGGAGTTCTGATTTCTGCATCACCTTCAACCCTGGGCAGTGATTGGAGATAAGGTCTAGGTTCTGAAACCTGAAAACTGTTGTTGGGAAGAGATGACGACCTAAGGCCATGGCAGCTCGATGTGCTCAGTGTGCGGCCAGCTGTCTGGGAGGGGCCAGGGGGTACATGCTCAGGCTGTGTCAGAAAGGGCATTAATTCCCTGGTCAGCCTATGTATTTGGGGTACAGCCAAGTTCGGTGCAGGTTGATCCTCATTTGGGATTACTGGGTAACCCCAGAGGACAATATTTTTCTTCTGGTGGGCCAGCAGAGTGCTGCATTGTAGTTCTGGATTGCCAAACTGGAGGGCTTGTGGGCCAGTAGTCTGACGACAAAAGTCTGAGAACACAAGCTAGGCTTAGATTTCTGGGTGAGGCCATGGCAGGCACAATCTACAGACCTGAATCGAGATCTCGTGCATCTGAAGTCAGGGCGAGGATCAGATGATTGGTCAGGTTGGAGTTTCTGTCCCTGATGGCCCCTTCATGAATGGGGGGGGCATCAAGAGGCCATGGGGGTTATTCCACGATGAGAGTTGTGAGAAGCTCCAAACAGCAGACAGTCCTCTGCAGGACAATTGAGACCTGTTGTTTGGATCCAGGCCAATGATTCTGAGCAGGGTTCTAAGGATGGATGGCTGGGTAGCCCACCTCGCATTCCAATTGTCACCTAGCAACAAGACACGTTAGATGTCATGGATCTGTGGGGAGCAACCGAGGACGCTGAGTTGAAATGGACACCCCTGGGGATGGGTCCTAACGTGCTTTTGTGTCTATGGAGACCTTAGAATGAAGCGGTGGCACTGGGGCCCTAAAGGGTTCTCCTAAACAGAGGCTTTGACACAGCTCCAACGTGCAAGTTTCCCATGTGTAGATGAGATGTTTTCTGATGGGTGAGTCAAGAAACAGCTAGATGCTGCTTTTGAAATCCAGGCCTCTGAGGAGAGATGCCTGGAAACCAAAGCAATGGATCTGATTAGTGCCTAGGGGCCTGTTCTTTCCTTTTTACCTCTGGGGACATCTGTCTATGGGAATGAGTGCAGGTAGGTGCTCAGTTGGGCTCAGATTGCCCCTGTTTTTCCTGGGAAGCCACCACTATTGAGATGGATCAGGGACTTTGGAGGTTTATCCTATTAGAAGGGTTGTGGCCATTGGAATGGGCACACACAATTCCCTTGGAGAGGGCTAGTACAGTCCTCAGGTTTGGCTCCAGGGGCCTGAGCCTGTAGGTTGTGTAGGCCAGGGCTGTTTGGACAGTTGTCTGAAAACACAAACTCGGATTATGTTCGGGTCATAGGTATGGCAGGACTGATCTACAGACCATGAGGAGAACTCTTCGGGATTTGAAAGAAGGGCGACTGTGAGGCTCCTGCTCAAGTTTTTGTCTCTGGATATCGTGTCACTCATGGTCGTGGAATTTCTGGGTGACTTCATGGGGAATGGACGAGTCATACTCTCTGGTGGTTAGGCCCCCTACAAAGAGTTTGGGGTCATTCTGTGGGCTGGAAGAAGTCCGTTTTTGTTTGTTTTTTTTTTGTTTTGTTTTTTTCTTGTTTAACCTCAGGTGTCCCAACAAATGAGGGATTTCGGAGTAGAGCCCTGGCGAGGGGCGACTGGACAATCAGAAATCTGGTTAAAAATTGGAACCTAGGGACATGTCAAGCCCATTATGACATCTAATGGTCCAGCCACTGAGAAGACTTACTAGAGGACAGGACTCATGCTGAGGGACACAATGCGTGTATATGCCCTCGTAAAACTCAAGAATGGGCGGGGCCTCAGGATGAATGCTGGTTTCTCCTACACTGAACGTTGGACAAGGTGCCAACCACAAGGGTTCTTGCCATGGGTAAGGAGGAGTTCTGATTTCTCCATCACACTCACCCCTGGGCAGTCATTGGAGATAAGGTCTCGGTTCTGAAGCCTGAAAACTGAGGTAGGGAAGAGATGATGACCTAAGCCCATGGCGGGTTTTATGTGCTCAGTGTGCGGTCAGCTTTCTGGGTGTTGGTCAGGAGGTCCGGGCTCAGGTTGTGTTCGACAGTGCATTAGTGCCCAGGTTAGACTATATAATTTGGGTAAAGTCGAGTGCTGTGTAGGTTTACCCTCATTTAAGGTGCCTGGGCAGCTCATGAGGCAATAATTTTTTTTCTAGAGGGCAGGCAGAGTCCTGCATTGTGGGTCCAGGATTGCCAAACTTGAGGGCTTCGGGTCCAGGAGTGTGAGGACGGAAGTATGAGAAGACAAGCTAGACTTGGGTTTCAGGGTGAGGGCACGGCAGGTACCCCATGAAGATCTGAACCAATATCTCATGCATCTGAAGTCAGAGCGAGGATCAGACGTTGGCTCAGGTTGGATTTTCTGAGCATGACGTCTGCTTCATGAAGGGAGCGGAATCTCGAGGCCATTGAGGTTTTCCCACGTTGGGAGTTGTGGGATGACCCCTTCAAGGATTCCTTCTGCGGGACAATTGAGACCTGTTGGACAGCTCCAGGACATCCCATATGGAATGACTCCAGAGCACCGTTCGCGTATGGATGCCTGGGAAGCCCGCCTCGCATTCCAATTGTCTCCTAGCAAGAAGACAGTATAGATCTGATGGTTCTGCCGGAGCAACTGGGGTGGCTGAGTTGAAATGGACTTTCCTGAGGATGGGTCCTAATGTGTTTTTGTGTCCATGAGGGCCTTGGAATGGGGTGGTGGCACCGGGACCCTGTAGTACTCTCCTAAGCCTTGGGCATGGCTCCCATGCACAGGTTTCCTTGTGGAGACGAGATGAGTTCTGATGGGTGCCTCAGGAAAACCCCTATGCTCGTATTGGAATCAGGCTTTTGAGGACACATGCCTGTAACCCAAAGCAATGGATCCTATTATGGCCTAGGGTCCTGTCTGGTTCAATCTTCTTCTCTGGGGACATCCATCTATGCTATGAGTGGAGGTCGATTATCAGCTGGTGTTAGACAGCCCTTGTTTGTTCCGGGCTACCTACACTATTGGGATGGCCTCAGGGACTTTGGAGGTTTCTCCTAATTTGTACGATTTTGGACCATGAAATGGGCAGAATTCCCATGGATTGGTAGGCACAGTTTTAATGTGTGGCTCCAGTGGCCCAGCCTGGAGGGTGTGGGGCCCAAGACTTTGAGGACAGAAGTCTGAAAACACAAACTCAGCTTAGGATTGGGGACGTAGATATGGCAGGCCCGATCTACAAACCATGAGAAGAACTCTTCAGGATATGAAGAAAGGCTAGTCTGAGGCGCTTACTCAAGCTTTTGTCTCTGGATTTTGTATCAGCGATGGCCGTGGAATGTCGGGTGGCCTCATGGGCCATGGACGAATCTTCCTCTCTGAGGATTTGGCCCGATTCCCAATTGCTTTTCGTCAATCTGTGGGATGGGAGGACTCATTTCAGTTTGTTACCTCAGGTGTCCCACCAAAAGAGGAATTCCAAAGACAAGCCGTGGGGAAGACTGAAGGGACAACCCGAACTATGGATAAAAATTGGGGCCAAGGGGCATGGCAAGCCCAATATGCTATCTCTTCATCCAGCCACTGAGTGGCTTTACTTGAGGACTGGGCTCAGCCTGAGGGTCACAATGTGTGTTTGTGACCAATGTGGCCCGTGAGCATGGGCGGGGCCTCATGGGCCACACTGGTTTCAACTACACTGAACGTTGGACAACATGCCAACCACAAGGTTTCTTGCCATGGGGAAGGAGTTCTGATTTCTGTATCACCTTCAACCCTGGGCAGTGTTTGGAGATAAGGTCTAGGTTCTGAAACCTGAAAACCGAGTTTGGGAAGAGATGACGACCTAAGTCCATAGCGGCTAGATGTGCTCAGTGTGCGGCCAACTGTTTGGGAGGGGCCAGGGGGTCCAGGTTCAGGCTGTATCAGAAAGGGTATTAGTGCCCTGGTCAGCCTATGTATTTGGGGTACAGGCAAGGTCGGTGCAGGTTGATCCTCATTTGGGGTTACTGGGTAGCCCAAGAGGACAATGTTTTTCTTCTGGAGGTCCGGCAGAGTGCTGCATTGTAGATCTGGATTGCCAAACTGGAGGGCTTGTGGGCCAGTAGTCTGACGACAAATGTCTAAGAACACAAGCTAGGTTTAGGTTTCGAGGTGAGGATATGGCAGGCACAATCTACAGACCTGAATCGAGATCTCGTGCATCTGAAGTCAGGGCAAGGATTAGACGATCGCTCAGGTTTGAGTTTCTGGTCTGATGGCCCCTTCATGAATGGGGGTGGTCATCACGAGGCCATGGGTGTTTTCCCACGATGGGAGTTGTGAGAAGCTCTAAACTGCAGAGAGTCTTCTGCAGGACAATTGAGACCTGTTGTTTGGCTCCAGGCCAATGATTCTGAGCAGGGTTCTAAGGATGGATGGCTGAGTAGCCCACCTCGCATTCCAATTGTCTCCTAGCAACAAAACAGGTTAGATCTCCTGGATCTGTGGGGAGCAACCGAGGACGCTGAGTTGAATTGGACACCCCTGGGGATGGGTCCTAACGTGCTTTTGTGTCTATGGAGACCTTAGAATGAAGCGGTGGCACTGGGGACCTTAAGGTTTCTCCTAAACTGAAGCTTTGATACAGCTCCAACGTGCAAGTTTCCCATGTGTAGATGAGGTGTTTTCTGATGGGTGAGTCAAGAAACAGCTAGATGCTGCTTTTGAAATCCAGGCCTCTGAGGAGAGATGCCTGGAAACCAAGCAATGGATCTGATTAGTGCCTAGGGGCCTGTTCTTTCCTTTTTACCTCTGGGGACATCTGTCTATGGGTCTGAGTGCAGGTAGGTGCTCAGTTGGGCTCAGATTGCCCCTGTTTTTCCTGGGAAGCCACCACTATTGAGATGGATCAGGGACTTTGGAGGTTTATCCTATTAGAAGGGTTGTGGCCATTGGAATGGGCACACACAATTCCCTTGGAGAGGGCAAGTACAGTCCTCAGGTTTGGCTCCAGGGGCCTGAGCCTGTAGGTTGTGTAGGCCAGGGCTGTTTGGACAGTTGTCTGAAAACACAAACTCGGCTTATGTTTCGGGTCATAGGTATGGCAGGACTGATCTACAGACCATGAGGAGAACTCTTCAGGATTTGATAGAAGGGCGAGTGTGAGGCTCCTGCTCAAGTTTTTGTCTCTGCATATCGTGTCACTCATGGTCGTGGAATTTCTGGGTGACTTCATGGGAAATGGACGAGTCTTACTCTCTGGTGGTTTGGCCCCGTCCAAAGAGTTTGGGGACATTCTGTGGGCTGGAAGAAGTCCGTTTTTTTTTTTTTTGTTGTTGTTGTTGTTTTCTTTTTTAACCTCAGGTGTCCCACATAATGAGGGATTCCAGATTAGAGCCCTGAGGAGGGGCGACTGGACAATCAGAAATCTGGTAAAAAATTGGGGCTTAGGGACATGTCAAGCCCATTATGACATCTAGTGGTCCAGCCACTGAGAGGACTTACTAGAGGACAGGACTCATGCTGAGGGTCTCAATGCGTGTGTATGCCCTCGTAACACTCAAGAATGGGCGGGGCCTCAGGGTGAATGCTGGTTTCTCCTACACTGAACGTTGGACAACGTGCCAACCACAAGGGTTCTTGCCATGGGTAAGGAGGAGTTCTGATTTCTCCATCACACTCACCCCTGGGCAGTGATTGGAGATAAGGTCTCAGACGTGAAGCTGAAAACTGAGGTAGGGAAGAGATGATGACCTAAAGCCATGGCGGGTTTTATGTGCTCAGTGTGCGGTCAGCTTTCTGGGTGTTGGTAAGGAGGTCCGGGCTCAGGTTGTGTTCGACAGTGCATTAGTGCCCAGGTTAGACTATATAATTTGGGTAAAGTCGAGTGCTGTGTAGGTTTACCCTCATTTAAGGTGCCTGGGCAGCTCATGAGTCAATAATTTTTTTTCTAGAGGGCAGGCAGAGTGCTGCATTGTGGGTCCGGAATTAGCAAACTTGAGGGCTTCGGGGCCAGGAGTGTGAGGACGGAAGTCTGAGAAGACAAGCTAGACTTGGGTTTCAGGGCGAGGGCACGGCAGGTACCCCATGCAGATCTGAACCAATATCTCATGCATCTGAAGTCAGGGCGAGTATCAGACTTTGGCTCAGGTTGGATTTTCTGAGCATGACGGCCGCTTCATAAAGGGAGCGGAATCTCGAGGCCATTGAGGTTTTCCCACGTGGGAGTTCTTAGATGCGCCCTTCAAGGATTCCTTCTGTGGTACAATTGGGACCTGTTGGACAGCTCCAGGACATCCCATATGGAATGACTCCAGAGCACCGTTCGCCGATGGATGCCTGGAAGCCAGCCTCGCATTCCAATTGTCTCCTAGCAACAAGACAGTATAGATCTGATGGCTCTGCGGGAGCAACCGGGGTGGTTGAGTTGAAATGGACTTTCCTGAGGATGGGTCCTAATGTGTTTTTGTGTCCATGAGGGCCTTGGAATGGTGCGGTGGCACCGGGACTCTGAAGTACTCTCCAAAGCTTTGGACATGGCTCCCATGCAGAGGTTTCCTTGTGGAGACGAGATGAGTTCTGATGGGTGCCTCAGGAAAACCCCTATGCTCGTATTGGAATCAGGCTTTTGAGGACACATGCCTGTAACCCAATGCAATGGATCCTATTATGGCCTAGGGTCCTGTCTTGTTCAATATTCTTCTCTGGGGACATCCATCTATGGTCTGAGTGGAGGTCGATTATCAGCTGGTGTCAGACAGCCCTTGTTTGTTCCGGGCGACCTACACTATTGGGATGGCCTCAGGGACTTTGGAGGTTTCTCCTAATTTGTACGATTTTGAACCATGGAATGGGCAGAATTCCCATGGATTGGTAGGCACAGTCCTAATGTGTGGCGCCAGGTGCCCAGCCTGTAGGGTGTGTGGCCCAAGATTTTGACGACAGATGTCTGAAAACACAAACTCAGCTTAGGTTTGGGGACGTAGGTATGGCAGGCCTGATCGACAAACCATGAGCAGAACTCTTCAGGATATGAAGAAAGTGCGAGTCTGAGGCGCTTGCTCAGGCTTTTGTATCTGGATTTTGTATCAGCGATGGCCGTGGAATGTTGGGGAGGCCTCATGGGCCATGGATGAATCTTCTTCTCTGAGGATTTGGCCCGATTCCCAATTGCTTGTCGTCAATCTGTGGGATGGGAGGATTCATTTCAGTTTTGTTACCTCAAGTGTCCAACCAAAAGAGGAATTCCAAAGCCAAGCCGTGGGTAAGACTGAAGGGACAACCTGAACTATGGTTAAAAATTGGGGCCTAGGGGCATGGCAAGCCCAATATGCTATCTCTTCATCCAGCCACTGATTGGCCTTACTTGAGGACTGGGCTCAGCCTGAGGATCACAATGTGTGTTTGTGACCAATGTGGCCCGTGAGCATGGGCCGGGACTCATGGGCCACACTGGTTTCAACTACACTGAACGTTTGACAACATGCCAACCACAAGGTTTCTTGCCATGGGGAAGGAGTTCTGATTTCTGCACCACCTTCAACCCTGGGAAGTGATTGGAGATAAGGTCTAGGTTCTGAAACCTGAAAACTGATGTTGGGAAGAGATGACGAAATAAGGCCATGGCAGCTCGATGTGCTCAGTGTGTGGCCAGCTGTCTGGGAGGGGACAGGAGGTCCAGGCTCAGGCTGTGTCAGAAAGGGCATTAGTGCCCTGGTCAGCCTATGTATTTGGGGTACAGCCAAGGTCGGTGCAGGTTGATCCTCATTTGGGGTTACTGGGTAGCCCCAGAGGACAATGTTTTTCTTCAGGAGGGCTGGCAGAGTGCTGCATTGTAGTTCTGGATTGCCAAACTGGAGGGCTTGTGGGCCAGTAGTCTGACGACAAATGTATAAGAACACAAGCTAGGCTTAGGTTTCTGGGTGAGGATATGGCAGGCACAATCTACAGACCTGAATCGACATCTCGTGCGTCTGAGTCGGGGCAAGGATTAGACGATCGCTCAGGTTGGAGTTTCTGTCCCTGATGGCCCCTTCATGAATGGGGGTGGGCATAACAAGGCCATGGGTGTTTTCCCACGATGGTAGTTGTGAGAAGCTCCAAACTGCAGAGAGTCTTCTGCAGGACAATTGAGACCTGTTGTTTGGATCCAGGCCAATGATTCTGAGCAGGGTTCTAAGGATGGATGGCTGAGTAGCCCACCTCGCATTCCAATTGTCTCCTAGCAACAAGACAGGTTAGATCTCCTGGATCTGTGGGGAGCAACTGAGGACGCTGAGTTGAATTGGACACCCCTGGGGATGGGTCCTAACGTGCTTTTGTGTATATGGAGACCTAGGAATAAAGCAGTGGCACTGGGGCTCTAAAGGGTTATCCTAAACTGAAGCTTTGACACAGCTCCAACGTGCAAGTTTCCCATGTGTAGATGAGATGTTTTCTGATGGGTGAGTCAAGAAACAGCTAGATGCTGCTTTTGAAATCCAGGCCTCTGAGGAGAGATGCCTGGAAACCAAAGCAATGGATCTGATTAGTGCATAGGGGCCTGTTCTTTCCTTTTTACCCATGGGGACATCTGTCTATGGGTCTGAGTGCAGGTAGGTGCTCAGTTGGGCTCAGATTGCCCCTGTTTTTCCTGGGAAGCCACCACTATTGAGATGGATCAGGGACTTTGGAGGTTTATCCTATTTGAAGGGTTGTGGCCATTGGAATGGGCACACACAATTCCCTTGGTGAGGGCAAGTACAGTCCTCAGGTTTGGCTCCAGGGGCCTGAGCCTGTAGGTTGTGTAGGCCAGGGCTGTTTGGACAGTTGTCTGAAAACACAAACTTGGCTTATGTTTCGGGTCATAGGTATGGCAGGACTGATCTACAGACCATGAGGAGAACTCTTCCGGATTTGAAAGAAGGGCGAGTGTGAGGCTCCTGATCTATTTTTGGCTCCGGATATCGTGTCACTGATGGTCGTGGAATTTCTGGGTGACTTCATGGGAAATGGATTAGTCTTACTCTCTGGTGGTTTGGCCCCGTCCAAAGAGTTTGGGGTCATTCTGTGGGCTGGAAGAAGTCCGTTTTTGTTGTTGTTGTTGGTGATGTTGTTTTATTTTTTAACCTCAGGTGTCCCACCAAATGAGGGATTCCAGAGTAGAGCCCTGAGGAGGGGCGACTGGACAATCAGAAATCTGGTAAAAAATTGGGGTTTAGGGACATGTCAAGCCCATTATGACATCTAGTGGTCCAGCCACTGAGAGGACTTACTAGAGGACAGGACTCATGTTGAGGGTCTCAATGCGTGTGTATGCCCTCGTAACACTCAAGAATGGGCGGGTCCTCAGGGTGAATGCTGGTTTCTCCTACACTGAACATTGGACAACGTGCCAACCACAAGGGTTCTTGCCATGGGTAAGGAGGAGTTCTGATTTCTCCATCACACTCACCCCTGGGTAGTGATTGGAGATAAGGTCTCGGTTCTGAAGCTGAAAACTGAGGTAGGGAAGAGATGATGACCTAAAGCCATGGCGGGTTTTATGTGCTCAGTGTGCGGTCAGGTTTCTGGGTGTTGGTCAGGAGGTTCGGGCTCAGGTTGTGTTCGACAGTGCATTAGTGCCCAGGTTAGACTATATAATTTGGGTAAAGTCGAGTGCTGTGTAGGTTTACCCTCATTTAAAGTGCCTGGGCAGCTCATGAGGCAATAATTTTTTTTCTAGAGGGCAGGCAGAGTGCTGCATTGTGGGTCCGGAATTGCCAAACTTGAGGGCTTCGGGGCCAGGAGTGTGAGGACGGAAGTCTGAGAAGACAAGCTAGACTTGGGTTTCAGGGCGAGGGCACGGCAGGTAGCCCCTGCAGATCTGAACCAATATCTCATGCATCTATCGTCAGGGCGAGGATCAGACATTGGCTCAGGTTGGAGTTTCCGTGCATGACGGCCGCTTCATGAAGGGAGCGGAATCTCGAGGCCATTGAGGTTTTCCCACGTTGGGAGTTGTGGGATGACCCCTTTAAGGATTCCTTCTGCGGGACAATTGAGACCTGTTGGACAGCTCCAGGATATCCCATATGGAATGACTCCAGAGCACCGTTCGCGGATGGATGCCTGGGAAGCCCGCCTCGCATTCCAATTGTCTCCTAGCAACAAGACAGTTTAGATCTGCTGGCTCTGCGGGAGCAACCGGGGTGGCTGAGTTGAAATGGACTTTCCTGAGGATGGGTCCTAATGTGTTTTTGTGTCCATGAGGGCCTTGGAATGGGGCGGTGGCACCGGGACCCTAAAGTACTCTCCTAAGCTTTGCACATGTCTCCCATGCACAGGTTTCCTTGTGGAGACGAGATGAGTCCTATGGGTGCCTCAGGAAAACCCCTATGCTCGTATTGGGTTCAGGCTTTTGAGGACACATGCCTGTAACCCAAAGCAATGGATCCTATTATGGCCTAGGGTCCTGTCTGGTTCAATCTTCTTCTCTGGGGACATCCATCTATGGTATAAGTGGAGGTCGATTATTAGCTGGTGTCAGACAGCCCTTGTTTGTTCCGGGCGACCTACACTATTGGGATGGCCTCAGGGACTTTGGAGGTTTCTCCTAATTTGTACGATTTTGGACCATGGAATGGGCTGAATTCCCATGGATTGGTAGGCATAGTCCTAATGTGTGGCTCCAGGGGCCCAGCCTGGAGGGTGTGTGGCCCAAGACTTTGAGGACAGAAGTCTGAACACAAACTCAGCATAGGTTTGGGGACGTAGGTATGGCAGGCCCGATCTACAAACCATGAGCAGAACTCTTCAGGATATGAAGAAAGTGCGAGTCTGAGGTGCTTGCTCAGGCTTTTGTCTCTGGATTTTGTATCAGCGATGGTCGTGGAATGTCGGGGAGGCCTCATGGGCCATGGACGAGTCTTCCTCTCTGAGGATTTGGCCCGATTCCTAATTGCTTTTCGTCAATCTGTGGGATGGGAGGACTCATTTCAGTTTTGTTAACTCAGGTGTCCCACCAAAAGAGGAATTCCAAAGCCAAGCCATGGGGAAGACTGAAGGGACAACCCGAACTATGGTTAAAAATTGGGGCCTAGGGGCATGGCAAGCCCAATATGCTATCTCTTCGTCCAGCCACTGAGTGGCCTTATTTGAGGACTGGGCTCAGCCTGAGCGTCACAATGTGTGTTTGTGACCAATGTGGCTCGCGAGCATGGGCGGGGGCCATGGGCCACACTGGTTTCAACTACACTGAACGTTGGACAACATGCCAACCACAAGGTTTCTTGCCATGGGGAAGGAGTTCTGATTTCTGCATCACCTTGAACCCTGGGCAGTGATTGGAGTTAAGGTCTAGGTTCTGAAACCTGAAATCCGAGTTTGGGAAGAGATGACGACCTAAGGCCATGGCGGCTCGATGTGCTCAGTGTGCGGCCAGCTGTCTGGGAGGGTCCAGGGGGTCCAGGCTCAGGCTGTGTCAGAAAGGGCATTAGTGCCCTGGTCAGCCTATGTATTTGGGGTACAGCCAAGGTCGGTGCAAGTTGATCGTCATTTGGGGTTACTGGGTAGCCCCAGAGGACAATGTTTTTCTTCTGGAGGGCTGGCAGAGTGCTGCATTGTAGTTCTGGATTGCCAAACGGGAGGGATTGTGGGCCAGTAGTCTTACGACAAAAGTCTGAGAACACAAGCTCGGCTTAGGTTTCTGGGTGAGGCCATTGTAGGCACATTCTACAGACCTGAATCGAGATCTCGTGCATCTGAAGTCAGGGCGAGGATCAGAAGATTGCTCAGGTTGGATTTTCTGTCCCTGATGGCCCCTTCATGAATGGGGGGGGGCATCACGAGCCATGGGTGTTTTCCCACGATGGGAGTTGTGAGAAGCTCCAAACTGCAGAGAGTCTTCTGCAGGACACTTGAGACCTGTTGTTTGGCTCCAGGCCAATGATTCTGAGCAGGGTTCTAAGGATGGATGGCTGGGTAGCCCACCTCGCATTCCAATTGTCTCCTAGCAACAAGAGAGGTTAGATCTCCTGGATCTGTGGGGAGCCACCGAGGGCGCAGAGTTGAAATGGACACCCCTGGGGATGGGTCCTATCGTGCTTTTGTGTCTATGGAGACCTTGGAATGAAGCGGTGGCACTGGGGCCCTAAAGGGTTCTCCTAAACAGAGGCTTTGACACAGCTCCAAAGTGCAAGTTTCCCATGTGTAGATGAGATGTTTTCTGATGGGTGAGTCAAGAAACAGCTATATGCTGCTTTTGAAATCCAGGCCTCTGAGGAGAGATGCCTGGAAACCAAAGCAATGGATCTGATTACTGCCTAGGGGCCTGTTCTTTCCTTTTTACCTATGGGGACATCTGTCTACGAGCCTGAGTGCAGGTAGGTGCTCAGTTGGGCTTAGATTGCTCCTGTTTTTCCTGGGAAGCCACCACTATTGAGATGAAACAGGTACTTTGGAGGTTTATCCTATTAGAAGGGTTGTGGCCATTGGAATGGGCACACACAATTCCCTTGGAGAGGGCAAGTATAGTCCTCAGGTTTGGCTCCAGGGGCCTGAGCCTGTAGGTTGTGTAGGCCAGCGCTGTTTGGACAGTTGTCTGAAAACACAAACTCGGTTTATGTTTACGGTCATAGGTATGGCAGGACTGATCTACAACCATGAGGAGAACTCATCGGGATTTGAAAGAAGGGCGAGTGTGAGGCTCCTGCTCAAGTTTTTGTCTCTGGATATCGTGTCACTCATGGTCGTGGAATTTCTGGGTGACTTCATGGGAAATGGACGAGTCTTACTCTCTGGTGGTTTGGCCCCGTCCAAAGAGTTTGGGGTCATTCTGTGCGCTGGAAGAAGTCGGTTTTTTTTTTTTTTTGTTTTGTTTTCTTTTTTAACCTCAGGTGTCCCACCAAATGAGGGATTCCAGAGTAGAGCCCTAGGGAGGGGCGACTGGACAATCAGAAAACTGGTTAAAAATTGGGGCCTAGGGACATGTGAAGCCCATTATGACATCTAATGGTCCAGCCACTGAGAGGACTTACTAGAGGACAGGACTCATGCTGAGGGTCACAATGCCTGTGTATGCCCTCATCGCACTCAAGAATGGGCGGGGCCTCAGGGTGAATGCTGGTTTCTCCTACACTGAACGTTGGACAACGTGCCAACCACAAGGGTTCTTGCCATGGGTAAGGAGGAGTTCTGATTTCTGCATCACACTCACCCCTGGGCAGTGATTGGAGATAAGGTCTCAGATCTGAAGCCTGAAAACTGAGGTAGGGAAGAGATGATGTCCTAAGGCCATGGCGGGTTTTATGTGCTCAGTGTGCGGTCAGCTTTCTGGGTGTTGGTCAGGAGTTCCGGGCTCAGGTTGTGTTCGACAGTGCATTAGTGCCCAGGTTAGACTATATAATTTGGTAAAGTCGAGTGCTGTGTAGGTTTACCCTCATTTAAGTTGCCTGGGCAGCTCATGAGGCAATAATTTTTTTTCTAGAGGGCAGGCAGAGTGCTGCATTGTGGGTCCGGAATAGCTAAACTTGAGGGTTTCGGGGCCAGGAGTGTGAGGACAGAAGTCTGAGAAGACAAGCTAGACTTGGGTTTCAGGGCGAGGGCACGGCAGGTACCCCCTGCAGATCTGAACCAATATCTCATGCATCTGAAGTCAGGGCGAGGATCAGACGTTGGCTCAGGTTGGAGTTTCTGAGCATGACGGCCGCTTCATGAAGAGAGCGGAATCTCGAGCCATTGAGGTTTTCTGATGTTGGGAGTTGTGCGATGCCCCCTTCAAGGATTCCTTCTGCGGGACAATTGAGACCTGTTGGACAGCTCCAGGACATCCCATAAAGAATGACTCCAGAGCACTGTTCGCGGATGGATGCCTGGGAAGCCCGCCTCGCATTCCAATTGTCTCCTAGCAACAAGACAGTTCAGATCTGATGGCTCTGCGGGAGCAACCGGGGTGGCTGAGTTGAAATGGACTTTCCTGAGGATGTGTCCTAATGTGTTTTTGTGTCCATGAGGGCCTTGGAATGGGGCGGTGGCACCGGGACCCTGAAGTACTCTCCTAAGCTTTGGACATGGCTCCCATGCAGAGGTTTCCTTGTGGAGACGAGATGAGTTCTGATGGGTGCCTCAGGAATACCCCTATGCTCGTATTGGAATCAGGCTTTTGAGGACACATGCCTGTAAGCCAAAGCAATGGATCCTATTATGGCCTAGGGTCCTGTCTGGTTCAATCTTCATCTCTGCGGACATCCATCTATGGTATGAGTGGAGGTCGATTATCAGCTAGTGTCAGACAGCCCTTGTTTGTTCCGGGCGACCTACACTTTTGGGATGGCCTCAGGGACTTTGGAGGTTTCTCCTAATTTGTACGATTTTGGACCATGGAATGGGCAGAATTCCCATGGATTGGCAGGCACAGTCCTAATGTGTGGCTCCAGGGGCCCAGCCTGGAGGGTGTGTGGCCCAAGACTTTGAGGACAGAAGTCTGAAAACACAAACTCAGCTTAGGTTTGGGGACGTAGGTATGGCAGGCCCGATCTACAAACCATGAGCAGAACTCTTCAGGATATGAAGAAAGTGCGAGTCTGAGGCGCTTGCTCAGGCTTTTGTATCTGGATTTTGTATCAGCGATGGCCGTGGAATGTCGGGGAGGCCTCATGGGCCATGGACGAATCTTCCTCTCTGAGGATTTGGCCCGATTCCCAATTGCTTTTCGTCAATCGGTGGGATGGGAGGACTCATTTCAGTTTTGTTACCTCAGGTGTCCCACCAAAAGAGGAATTCCAAAGCCAAGCCGTGGGGAAGAGTGAAAGGAAAACCTGAACTATGGTTAAGAATTGGGGACTAGGGGCATGGCAAGCCCAATATGCTATCTGTTCATCCAGCCACTGAGTGGCCTTACTTGAGGACTGGGCTCAGCCTGAGCGTCACAATGTGTGTTTCTGACCAATGTGGCCCGCGAGCATGTGCGGGGCCTCATGGGCCACACTGGTTTCAACTACACTGAACGTTGGACAACATGCCAACCGCAAGGTTTTTTGCCATGCGGAAGGAGTTCTGATTTCTGCATCACCTTCAAACCTGAGCAGTGATTGGAGATAAGGTCTAGGTTCTGAAACCTGAAAACCGTTGTTGGGAAGGGATGACGACATAAAGCCATGGCGGCTCGATGGGCTCAGTGCGCGGCCAGATGTCTGGGAGGGTCCAGGGGGTCCAGGCTCAGGCTGTGTCAGAAAGGGCATTAGTGCCCTGGTCAGCCTATGTATTTGGGGTACAGCCAAGTTCGGTGCAGGTTGATCCTCATTTGGGGTTACTAGGTAGCCCCAGAGGCCAATGTTTTTCTTCTGGAGGGCCGGCAGAGTGCTGCATTGTAGTTCTGGATTGCCAAACTGGAGGGCTTGTGGGACAGTAGTTTGACGACAAAAGTCTGAGAACACAAGCTAGGCTAAGTTTCAGGGTGAGACCATGGCAGGCACAATCTACAGACCTGAATCGAGATCTCGTGCATCTGAAGTCAGGGCGAGGATCAGACGATCGCTCAGGTTGGAGTTTCTGTCCCTGATGGCCCGTTCAAGAATGGGGGGGGGCATCACGAGGCCATGGGGGTTTTCCCACGATGGGAGTTGTGAGAAGCTCCAAACTGCAGAGAGTCTTCTGCAGGACAATTGAGACCTGTTGTTTGGCTCCAGGCCAATGATTCTGAGCAGGGTTCTAAGGATGGATGGCTGGGTAGCCCACCTCACATTCCAGTTGTCTCCTAGCAACAAGAGAGGTTAGATCTCCTGGATCTGTGGGGAGCAACCGAGGACGCTGAGTTGAAATGGACACCCCTGGGGATGGGTCCTAACGTGCTTTTGTGTCTATGGAGACCTTGGAATGAAGCGGTGGCACTGGGGCCCTAAAGGGTTCTCCTAATCAGAGGCTTTGACACAGCTCCAACGTGCAAGTTTCCCATGTGTAGATGAGATGTTTTCTGATGGTTGAGTCAAGAAACAGCTAGATGCTGCTTTTGAAATCCAGGCCTCTGAGGAGAGATGTCTGGAAATCAAAGCAATGAATCTGATTAGTGCCTAGGGGTCTGCTCTTTCTTTTTTACCTCTGGGGACATCTGTCTATGGATCTGAGTGCAGGTAGGTGCTCAGTTGGGCTCAGATTGCCACTGTTTTTCGTGGGAAGCCACCACTATTGAGATGGATCAGGGACTTTGGAGGTTTATCCTTTTAGAAGGGTTGTCGCCATTGGAATGGGCACACACAATTCCCTTGGAGAGGGCAAGTACAGTCCTCAGGTTTGGCTCCAGGGGCCTGAGCCTGTAGGTTGTGTAGGCCAGGGCTGTTTGGACAGTTGTCTGAAAACACAAACTCGGCTTATGTTTCGGGTCATAGGTATGGCAGGACTGATCTACAGACCATGAGGAGAACTCTTCGGGATTTGAAAGAAGGGCGAGTGTGAGGCTCCTGCTCAAGTTTTTGTCTCTTCATATCGTGTCACTCATGGTCGTGGAATTTCTGGGTGACTTCATGGGAAATGGACGAGTCTTACTCTCTGGTGGTTTGGCCCCGTCCAAAGAGTTTGGGGTCATTCTGTGGGCTGGAAGAAGTCCGGTTTTTTTTTTTTTTTTTTGGTGTTGTTGTTTTTTTCTTGTTTAACCTCAGGTGTCCCACCAAATGATGGCTTCCAGAGTAGAGCCCTGGGGAGGGGCGACTGGACAATCAGAAATCTGGTTAAAAATTGGGGCCTAGGGACATGTCAAGCCCATTATGACACCTAATGGTCCAGCCACTGAGAGGACTTACTAGAAAACAGGGCTCATGCTGAGGGACACAATGCGTGTGTATGCCCTCGTCGAACTCAAGAATGGGCGGGGCCTCAGGGTGAATGCTGGTTTCTCCTAAACTGAAGGTTGGACTACATGCCAACAACAAGGGTTCTTGCCATGGGTAAGGAGGAGTTCTGATTTCTGCATCACACTCACCCCTGGGCAGTGATTGGAGATAAGGTCTCGGTTCTGAAGCCTGAAAACTGAGGTAGGGAAGAGATCATGACCTAAGACCATGGCGGGTTTTATGTGTTCAGTGTGCGGTCAGCTTTCTGGGTGTTGGTCAGGAGGTCCGGGCTCAGGTTGTGTTCGACAGTGCATTAGTGCCCAGGTTAGACTATATAATTTGGGTAAAGTCGAGTGCTGTGTAGGTTTACCCTCATTTAAGGTGCCTGGGCAGCTCATGAGGCAATCATTTTTTTTCTAGAGGGCAGGCAGAGTGCTGCATTGTGGGTCCGGAATTGCCAAACTTGAAGGCTTCGGGGCCAGGAGTGTGAGGACGGAAGTCTGAGAAGACAAGATAAACTTGGGTTTCAGGGCGAGGGCACGGCAGGTACCCCCTGCAGATCTGAACCAATATCTCATGCATCTGAAGTCAGGGCGAGGATCAGACGTTGGCTCAGGTTGGAGTTTCTGTGCATGACGGCCGCTCCATGAAGGGAGCAGAATCTCGAGGCCATTGAGGTTTTCCCACGTTGGGAGTTTGGGATGACCCCTTCAAGGATTCCTTCTGCGGGACAATTGAGACCTGTTGGACAGCTCCAGGACATCCCATATGGAATGACTCCAGAGCACCGTTCGCGGATGGATGCCTGGGAAGCCCGCCTCGCATTCCAATTGCCTCCTAAAACAAGAAAGTTTAGATCTGATGGCTCTGCGTTAGCAACCGGTGTGGTTGAGTTGAAATGGACGTTCTTGAGGTTGGGTCCTAATGTGTTTTTGTGTCCATGAGGGCCTTGGAATGGGGCGGTGGCACCGGGACCCTGAAGTACTCTCCTAAGTTTGGACATGGCTCCCATGCAGAGGTTTCCTTGTGGAGACGAGATGAGTTCTGATGGGTGCCTCAGGAAAACACCTATGCTCGTATTGGAATCAGGCTTTTGAGGACACATGCCTGTAACCCAAAGCAATGGATCCTATTATGGCCTAGGTTCTGTCTGGTTCAATCTTCTTCTCTGGGGACATCCATCTATGGTATGAGTGGAGGTCGATTATCAGCTGGTGTCAGACAGCCCTTGTTTGTTCCGGGCGACCTACACTATTGGGATGGCCTCAGGGACTTTGGAGGTTTCTCCTAATTTGTACGATTTTGGACCATGTAATGGGCAGAATTCCCATGGATTGGTAGGCACAGTCCTAATGTGTGGCTCCAGGGGCCCAGCCTGGAGGGTGTGTGGCCCAAGACTTTGAGGACAGAAGTCTGAAAACACAAACTCAGCTTAGGTTTGGGGACGTAGGTATGGCAGGCCCGATCTACAAACCATGAGAAGAACTCTTCAGGATATGAAGAAAGTGCCAGTCTAAGGCGCTTGCTCAGGCTTTTTTCTCTGGATTTTGTACCAGCGATGGCCGTGGAATGTCGGGGAGGCCTCATGGGCCATGGACGAATCTTCCTCTCTGAGGATTTGGCCCGATTCCCAATTGCTTTTCGTCAATCTGTGGGATGGGAGGACTCATTTCAGTTTTGTTACCTCAGGTGTCCCACCAAAAGATGAATTCCAAAGCAAAGCCATGGGGAAGACTGAAGGGACTACCCGAACTATGGTTAAAAATTGGGGCCTAGGGGCGTGGCAAGCCCAATATGCTGTCTCTTCATCCAGCCACTCAGTGGCCTTACTTGAGGACTGGGCTCAGCCTGAGGGTCACAATGTGGGTTTGTGACGAATGTGGCCCGTGAGCATGGGCGGGGCCTCATGGGCCACACTGGTTTCAACTACACTGAACGTTGGACAACATGCCAACCACAAGGTTTCTTGCCATGGGGAAGGAGTTCTGCTTTCAGCATCATCTTCAATCCCGGGCAGTGATTGGATATAAGGTCTAGGTTCTGAAACCTGAAAACCGAGGTTGGGAAGAGATGACGACCTGAGGCCATGGAGGGTCGATGTGCTCAGTGTGCGGCCAGCTGTCTGGGAGGGGCCAGGGGGTCCAGGCTCAGGCTGTGTCAGAAAGGGCATTAGTGCCCTGGTCAGCCTATGTATTTGGGGTACAGCCAAGGTCGGTGCAGGTTGATCCTCATTGGGGTTACTGGATAGCCCCAGAGGACAATGTTTTTCTTCTTGCGGGCAGGCAGAGTGCGGCATTGTAGTTCTGGATTGCCAAACTGGAGGGCTTGTGGGCCTGTAGTCTGACGACAAAAGTCTGAGAACACAAGCTAGGCTTAGGTTTTTGGGTGAGGCCATGGCAGGCACAATCTACAGACCTGAATCGAGATCTCGTGCATCTGACGTCAGGGCGAGGATCAGACAATCGCTCAGGTTGGAGTTTCTGTCCCTGATGGCCCCTTCATGAATGGGGTGCATCACGAGGCCATGGGGGTTTTCCCACGATGGGAGTTGTGAGAAGCTCCAAACGGCAGAGAGTCTTCTGCAGGACAATTGAGACCTGTTGTTTGGCTCCAGGCCAATGATTCTGAGCAGGGTTCTAATTATGGATGGCTGGGTAGCCCACCTCGCATTCCAATTGTCTCCTAGCAACAAGAGAGGTTAGATCTCCTGGATCTGTGGGGAGCAACCGAGGACGCTGAGTTGAAATGGACACCCCTGGGGATGGGTCCTAATGTGCTTTTGTGTCTATGGAGACCTTGGAATGAAGCGGTGGCACTGGGGCCCTAAATGGTTCTCCTAAACAGAGGCTTTGACACAGCTCCAACGTGCAAGTTTTCCATGTTTAGATGAGATGTTTTCTGATGGGTGAGTCAAGAAACAGCTATATGCTGCTTTTGAAATGCAGGCCTCTGAGGAGAGATGCCTGGAAACCAAAGCAATGAATCTGATTAGTGCCTAGGGGCCTGTTTTTTCCTTTTTACCTCTGGGGACATCTGTCTATGGGTCTGAGTGCAGGCAGGTGCTCAGTTGGGCTCAGATTGCCCCTGTTTTTCCTGGGAAGCCACCACTATTGAGATGGATCAGGGACTTTGGAGGATTATCCTATTAGAAGGGTTGTGGCCATTGGAATGGGCACACACAATTCCCTTTGAGAGGGCAAGTACAGTCCTCAGGTCTGGCTCCAGGGGCCTGAGCCTGTAGGTTGTGTAGGCCAGGGCTGTTTGGACAGTTTTCTGAAAACACAAACTCGGCTTATGTTTCGGGTCATAGGTATGGCAGGACTGATCTACAGACCATGAGGAGAACTCTTCGGGATTTGAAAGAAGGGCGAGTTGAGGCTCCTGCTCAAGTTTTTGTCTCTGGATATCGTGCCACTCATGGTCGTGGAATTTCTGGGTGACTTCTTGGGAAATGGACGAGTCTTACTCTCTGTTGGTTTGTCCCCGTCCAAAGAGTTTGGGGTCATTCTGTGGGCTGGAAGAAGTCCGTTTTTTTGTTGTTGTTTTTGTTGTTGTTGTTGTTTTCTTTTTTAACCTCAGGTGTCCCACCAAATGAGGGATTCCAGAGTAGAGCCCTGGGGAGGGGCGACTGGACAATCAGAAATCTGGTTAAAAATTGGGGCCAAGGGACATGTCAAGCCCATTATGACATCTAATGGTCCAGCCACTGAGAGGTCTTACTAGAGGACAGGAATCATGCTGAGGGTCACAATGCGTGTGTATGCCCTCGTCGCACTCAAGAATGGGCAAGGCCTCATGGTCAATGCTGGTTTCTCCTACACTGAACGTTGGACAACGTGCCAACCACAAGGGTTCTTGCCATGGGTAAGGAGGAGTTCTGATTTCAGCATCACACTCACCCCTGGGCAGTGTTTGGAGATAATGTCGCGGTTCTGAAGCCTGAAATATGAGGTAGGGAAGAGATCATGACCTAAGGCCATGGCGGTTTTTATGTGCTCAGTGTGCGGTCAGCTTTCTGGGTTTTGGTCAGGAGGTCCGGGCTCAGGTTGTGTTCGACAGTGCATTAGTGCCCAGGTTAGACCGCTTCATGAAGAGAGCGGAATCTCGAGGCCATTGAGGTTTTCCCACGTTGGGAGTTGTGAGATGCCCCCTTCAAGGATTCCTTCTGCGGGACAATTGAGACCTGTTGGACAGCTCCAGGACATCCCATATGGAATGACTCCAGAGCACCGTTCGCGGATGGATGCCTGGGAAGCCCGCCTCGCATTCCAATTGTCTCCTAGCAACAAGACAGTTTAGATCTGCTAGCTCTGGGGAAGCAACCGGGGTGGCTGAGTTGAAATGGACTTTTCTGATAATGGGTCCTAATGTGTTTTTGTGTCCATGAGGGCCTTGGAATGGGGCAGTGGCACCGGGACCCTCAAGTACTCTCCTAAGCTTTGGACATGGCTCCCATGCACAGGTTTCCTTGTGGAGACGAGATGAGTTCTGATGGGTGCCTCAGGAAAACACCTATGCTCGTATTGGAATCAGGCTTTTGAGGACACATGTCTGTAACCCAAAGCAATGGATCCTATTATGGCCTAGGGTCCTGTCTGGTTCAATCTTCTTCTCGGGGGACATCCATCTATGGTATGAGTGGTGGTCGATTATCAGCTGGTGTCAGACAGCCCTTGTTTGTTCCGGGCGACCTACACTATTGGGATGGCCTCAGGGACTTTGGAGGTTTCTCCTAATTTGTACGATTTTGGACCATGGAATGGGCAGATTTCCCATGGATTTGTAGGCACAGTCCTAATGTGTGGCTCCAGGGGGCCAGCCTAGAGGGTGTGTGGCCCAAGACTTTGAGAACAGAAGTCTGAAAACACAAACTCAGCTTAGGTTTGGGGACGTAGGTATGGCAGGCCCGATCTACAAACCATGAGAAGAACTCTACAGGATATGAAGAAAGTGCGAGTCTGAGGCGCTTGCTCAGCCTTTTGTCTCTGGATTTTGTATCAGCGATGGCCGTGAAATGTCGGAGAGGCCTCATGGCCATGGACGAATCTTCCTCTCTGAGGATTTGGCCCGATTCCCAATTGCTTTTATTCAATCTGTGGGATGGGAGTACTCCTTTCAGTTTTGTTACCTCAGGTGTCCCTCCAATAGAGGAATTCCAAAGCAAAGCCATGGGGAAGTCTGAAGGGACAACTCGAACTATGGTTAAAAATTGGGGCCTAGGGGCATGGCAAGCCCAATATGCTGTTTCTTCATCCAGCCACTGAGTGTCCTTACTTGAGGACTGGGCTCAGCCTGAGGGTCACAATGTGGGTTTGTGACCAATGTGGCCCGTGAGCATGGGCGGGGCCTCATGGGCCACACTGGTTTCAACTACACTAAACGTTGGACAACATGCCAACCACAAGGTTTCTTGCCATGGGGAAGGAGTTCTGCTTTCAGCATCATCTTCAATCCCGGGCAGTGATTGGATATAAGGTCTAGGTTCTGAAACCTGAAAACCGAGGTTGGGAAGAGATGACGACCTAAGGCCATGGAGGCTGGATGTGCTCAGTGTGTGGCCAGCTGTCTGGGAGGGGACAGGGGGTCCAGGCTCAGGCTGTGTCAGAAAGGGCATTAGTGCCCTGGTCAGCCTATGTATTTGGGGTACAGCCAAGGTCGGTGCAGGTTGATCCTCATTTGGGGTTACTGGGTAGCCCCAGAGGACAATGTTTTTCTTCTTGCGGGCAGGCAGAGTGTGGCATTGTAGTTCTGGATTGCCAAACTGGAGGGCTTGTGGGCCTGTAGTCTGACGACAAAAGTCTGAGAACACAAGCTACGCTTAGGTTTTTGGGTGAGGCCATGGCTGGCACAATCTACAGACCTGAATCGAGATCTCGTGCATCTGAAGTCAGGGCGAGGATCAGACGATCGCTCAGGTTGGAGGTTCTGTCCCTGATGGCCCCTTCATGAATGGGGGGCATCACGAGGCCATGGGGGTTTTCCCACAATGGGAGTTGTGAGAAGCTCCAAACTGCAGAGAGTCTTCTGCAGGACAATTGAGACCTGTTGTTTGGCTCCAGGCCAATGATTCTGAGCAGGGTTCTAAGGATGGATGGCTGGGTAGCCCACCTCGCATTCCAATTGTCTCCTAGCAACAAGAGAGGTTAGATCTCCTGGATCTGTGGGGAGCAACCGAGGACGCTGAGTTGAAATGGACACCCCTGGGGATGGGTCCTAATGTGCTTTTGTGTCTATGGAGACCTTGGAATGAAGCGGTGGCACTGGGGCCCTAAATGGTTCTCCTAAACAGAGGCTTTGACACAGCTCCAACGTGCAAGTTTCCCATGTGTAGATGAGATGTTTTCTGATGGGTGAGTCAAGAAACATCTATATGCTGCTTTTGAAATCCAGGCCTCTGAGGAGAGATGCCTGGAAACCAAAGCAATGGATCTGATTAGTGCCTAGGGGCCTGTTTTTTCCTTTTTACCTCTGGGGACATCTGTCTATGGGTCTGAGTGCAGGTAGGTGCTCAGTTGGGCTCAGATTGCCCCTGTTTTTCCTGGGAAGCCACCACTATTGAGATGGATCAGGGACTTTCGAGGATTATCCTATTAGAAGTGTTGTGGCCATTGGAATGGGCACACACAATTCCCTTGGAGAGGGCAAGTACAGTCCTCAGGTCTGGCTCCAGGGGCCTGAGCCTGTAGGCTGTGTAGGCCAGGGCTGTTTGGACAGTTGTCTGAAAACACAAACTCGGCTTATGTTTCGGGTCATAGGTATGGCAGGACTGATCTACAGACCATGAGGAGAACTCTTCGGGATTTGAAAGAAGGGCGAGTTGAGGCTCCTGCTCAAGTTTTTGTCTCTGGATATCGTGTCACTCATGGTCATGGAATTTCTGGGTGACTTCATGGGAAATGGACGAGTCTTACTCTCTGTTGGTTTCGCCCCGTCCAAAGATTTTGGGGTCATTCTGTGGGCTGGAAGAAGTCCGTTTTTGTTGTTGTTGTTGTTGTTTTCTTTTTTAACCTCAGGTGTCCCACCAAATGAGGGATTCCAGAGTAGAGCCCTGGGGAGGGGCGACTGGACAATCAGAAATCTGGTTAAAAATTGGGGCCTAGGGACATGTCAAGCCCATTATGACATCTAATGTTCCAGCCACTGAGGGGTCTTACTAGAGGACAGGAATCATGCTGAGGGTCACAATGCGTGTGTATGCCCTCGTCGCACTCAAGAATGGGCAAGGCCTCATGGTGAATGCTGGTTTCTCCTACACTGAACGTTGGACAACGTGCCAACCACAAGGGTTCTTGCCATGGGTAAGGAGGAGTTCTGATTTCAGCATCACACTCACCCCTGGGCAGTGATTGGAGATAATGTCGCGGTTCTGAAGCCTGAAATATGAGGTAGGGAAGAGATGATGACCTAAGGCCATGGCGGTTTTTATGTGCTCAGTGTGCGGTCAGCTTTCTGGGTGTTGGTCAGGAGGTCCGGGCTCAGGTTGTGTTCGACAGTGCATTAGTGCCCAGGTTAGACCGCTTCATGAAGGGAGCGGAATCTCGAGGCCATTGAGGTTTTCCCATGTTGGGAGTTGTGGGATGCCCCCTTCAAGGATTCCTTCTGCGGGACAATTGAGACCTGTTGGACAGCTCCAGGACATCCCATATGGAATGACTCCAGAGCACCGTTCGCGGATGAATGCCTGGGAAGCCCGCCTCGCATTCCAATTGTCTCCTAGCAACAAGACAGTTTAGATCTGCTAGCTCTGGGGAAGCAACCGGGGTGGCTGAGTTGAAATGGACTTTCCTGAGGATGGGTCCTAATGTGTTTTTGTGTCCATGAGGGCCTTGGAATGGGGCGGTGGCACCGGGACCCTCAAGTACTCTCCTAAGCTTTGGACATGGCTCCCATGCACAGGTTTCCTTGTGGAGACGAGATGAGTTCTGATGGGTGCCTCAGGAAAACCCCTATGCTCGTATTGGAATCAGGCTTTTGAGGACACATGTCTGTAACCCAAAACAATGGATCCTATTATGGCCTAGGGTCCTGTCTGGTTCAATCTTCTTCTCGGGGGACATCCATCTATGCTATGAGTGGAGGTCGATTATCAGCTGGTGTCAGACAGCCCTTGTTTGTTCCGGGCGACCTACACTATTGGGATGGCCTCAGGGACTTTGGAGGTTTCTCCTAATTTGTACGATTTTGGACCATGGAATGGGCAGAATTCCCATGGATTGGTAGGCACCGTCCTAATGTGTGGCTCCAGGTGCCCAGCCTGGAGGGTGTGTGGCCCAAGACTTTGAGGACAGAAGTCTGAAAACACAAACTCAGCTTAGGTTTGGGGACGTAGGTATGGCAGGCCCGATCTACAAACCATGAGAAGAACTCTAAGGATATAAAGAAAGTGCGAGTCTGAGGCGCTTGCTCAGGCTTCTGTCTCTGGATTTTGTATCAGCGATGGCCGTGAAATGTCGGAGAGGCCTCATGGGCCATGGACGAATCTTCCTCTCTGAGGATTTGGCCCGATTCCCTATTCCTTTTATTCAATCTGTGGGATGGGAGTACTCCTTTCAGTTTTGTTACCTCAGGTGTCCCACCAAAAGAGGAATTCCAAAGCAAAGCCGTGGGGAAGACTGAAGGGACAACCCGAACTATGGTTAAAAATTGGGGCCTAGGGGCATGGCAAGCCCAATACGCTGTCGCTTCATCCAGCCACTGAGTGGCCTTACTTGAGGACTGGGCTCAGCCTGAGGGTCACAATGTGTGTTAGTGACCATAGTGGCCCGCGAGCATGGCGGGGCCTCATGGGCCACACTGGTTTCAACGACACTGAACGTTGGACACATGCCAACCACAAGGTTTCTTGCCATGGGGAAGGAGTTTTGATTTCTGCATCACGTTCAACCCTGCGCAGTCATTGGAGATAAGGTCTAGGTTCTGAAACCTGAAAACCGAGGTTGGGAACAGATGAGGACCTAAGGCCATGGCGGCTCCATGTGCTCAGTGTGCGGCCAGCTGTCTGGGAGTGGCCAGGGGGTCCAGGCTCAGGCTGTGTCAGAAAGGGCATTAGTGCCCTGGTCAGCCTATGTATTTGGGGTACAGCCAAGGTCGGTGCAGGTTGATCCTCATTTGGGGTTACTGGGTAGCCCCAGAGGACAATGTTTTTCTTCTTGCGGGCAGGCAGAGTGTGGCATTGTAGTTCTGGATTGCCAAACTGGAGGGCTTGTGGGCCTGTAGTCTGACGACAAAAGTCTGAGAACACAAGCTACGCTTAGGTTTTTGGGTGAGGCCATGGCTGGCACAATCTACAGACCTGAATCGAGATCTCGTGCATCTGAAGTCAGGGCGAGGATCAGACGATCGCTCAGGTTGGAGGTTCTGTCCCTGATGGCCCCTTCATGAATGGGGGGCATCACGAGGCCATGGGGGTTTTCCCACAATGGGAGTTGTGAGAAGCTCCAAACTGCAGAGAGTCTTCTGCAGGACAATTGAGACCTGTTGTTTGGCTCCAGGCCAATGATTCTGAGCAGGGTTCTAAGGATGGATGGCTGGGTAGCCCACCTCGCATTCCAATTGTCTCCTAGCAACAAGAGAGGTTAGATCTCCTGGATCTGTGGGGAGCAACCGAGGACGCTGAGTTGAAATGGACACCCCTGGGGATGGGTCCTAATGTGCTTTTGTGTCTATGGAGACCTTGGAATGAAGCGGTGGCACTGGGGCCCTAAATGGTTCTCCTAAACAGAGGCTTTGACACAGCTCCAACGTGCAAGTTTCCCATGTGTAGATGAGATGTTTTCTGATGGGTGAGTCAAGAAACATCTATATGCTGCTTTTGAAATCCAGGCCTCTGAGGAGAGATGCCTGGAAACCAAAGCAATGGATCTGATTAGTGCCTAGGGGCCTGTTTTTTCCTTTTTACCTCTGGGGACATCTGTCTATGGGTCTGAGTGCAGGTAGGTGCTCAGTTGGGCTCAGATTGCCCCTGTTTTTCCTGGGAAGCCACCACTATTGAGATGGATCAGGGACTTTCGAGGATTATCCTATTAGAAGTGTTGTGGCCATTGGAATGGGCACACACAATTCCCTTGGAGAGGGCAAGTACAGTCCTCAGGTCTGGCTCCAGGGGCCTGAGCCTGTAGGCTGTGTAGGCCAGGGCTGTTTGGACAGTTGTCTGAAAACACAAACTCGGCTTATGTTTCGGGTCATAGGTATGGCAGGACTGATCTACAGACCATGAGGAGAACTCTTCGGGATTTGAAAGAAGGGCGAGTTGAGGCTCCTGCTCAAGTTTTTGTCTCTGGATATCGTGTCACTCATGGTCATGGAATTTCTGGGTGACTTCATGGGAAATGGACGAGTCTTACTCTCTGTTGGTTTCGCCCCGTCCAAAGATTTTGGGGTCATTCTGTGGGCTGGAAGAAGTCCGTTTTTGTTGTTGTTGTTGTTGTTGTTGTTGTTTTCTTTTTTAACCTCAGGTGTCCCACCAAATGAGGGATTCCAGAGTAGAGCCCTGGGGAGGGGCGACTGGACAATCAGAAATCTGGTTAAAAATTGGGGCCTAGGGACATGTCAAGCCCATTATGACATCTAATGGTCCAGCCACTGAGAGGTCTTACTAGAGGACAGGAATCATGCTGAGGGTCACAATGCGTGTGTATGCCCTCGTCGCACTCAAGAATGGGCAAGGCCTCATGGTGAATGCTGGTTTCTCCTACACTGAACGTTGGACAACGTGCCAACCACAAGGGTTCTTGCCATGGGTAAGGAGGAGTTCTGATTTCAGCATCACACTCACCCCTGGGCAGTGATTGGAGATAATGTCGCGGTTCTGAAGCCTGAAATATGAGGTAGGGAAGAGATGATGACCCAAGGCCATGGCGGTTTTTATGTGCTCAGTGTGCGGTCAGCTTTCTGGGTGTTGGTCAGGAGGTCCGGGCTCAGGTTGTGTTCGACAGTGCATTAGTGCCCAGGTTAGACCGCTTCATGAAGGGAGCGGAATCTCGAGGCCATTGAGGTTTTCCCATGTTGGGAGTTGTGGGATGCCCCCTTCAAGGATTCCTTCTGCGGGACAATTGAGACCTGTTGGACAGCTCCAGGACATCCCATATGGAATGACTCCAGAGCACCGTTCGCGGATGAATGCCTGGGAAGCCCGCCTCGCATTCCAATTGTCTCCTAGCAACAAGACAGTTTAGATCTGCTAGCTCTGGGGAAGCAACCGGGGTGGCTGAGTTGAAATGGACTTTCCTGAGGATGGGTCCTAATGTGTTTTTGTGTCCATGAGGGCCTTGGAATGGGGCGGTGGCACCGGGACCCTCAAGTACTCTCCTAAGCTTTGGACATGGCTCCCATGCACAGGTTTCCTTGTGGAGACGAGATGAGTTCTGATGGGTGCCTCAGGAAAACCCCTATGCTCGTATTGGAATCAGGCTTTTGAGGACACATGCCTGTAACCCAAAGCAATGGATCCTATTATGGCCTAGGGTCCTGTCTGGTTCAATCTTCTTCTCTGGGGACATCCATCTATGGTATGAGTGGAGGTCGATTATCAGCTGGTGTCAGACAGCCCTTGTTTGTTCCGGGCGACCTACACTATTGGGATGGCCTCAGGGACTTTGGAGGTTTCTCCTAATTTGTACGATTTTGGACCATGGAATGGGCAGAATTCCCATGGATGGGTAGGCACAGTCCTAATGTGTGGCTCGAGGGGCCCAGCCTGGAGGGTGTGTGGCCCAAGACTTTGAGGACAGAAGTCTGAAAACACAAACTCAGCTTAGGTTTGGGGACGTAGGTATGGCAGGCCCGATCTACAAACCATGAGAAGAACTCTAAGGATATAAAGAAAGTGCGAGTCTGAGGCGCTTGCTCAGGCTTCTGTCTCTGGATTTTGTATCAGCGATGGCCGTGAAATGTCGGAGAGGCCTCATGGGCCATGGACGAATCTTCCTCTCTGAGGATTTGGCCCGATTCCCTATTCCTTTTATTCAATCTGTGGGATGGGAGTACTCCTTTCAGTTTTGTTACCTCAGGTGTCCCACCAAAAGAGGAATTCCAAAGCAAAGCCGTGGGGAAGACTGAAGGGACAACCCGAACTATGGTTAAAAATTGGGGCCTAGGGGCATGGCAAGCCCAATACGCTGTCGCTTCATCCAGCCACTGAGTGGCCTTACTTGAGGACTGGGCTCAGCCTGAGGGTCACAATGTGTGTTAGTGACCATAGTGGCCCGCGAGCATGGCGGGGCCTCATGGGCCACACTGGTTTCAACGACACTGAACGTTGGACAACATGCCAACCACAAGGTTTCTTGCCATGGGGAAGGAGTTTTGATTTCTGCATCACGTTCAACCCTGCGCAGTCATTGGAGATAAGGTCTAGGTTCTGAAACCTGAAAACCGAGGTTGGGAACAGATGAGGACCTAAGGCCATGGCGGCTCCATGTGCTCAGTGTGCGGCCAGCTGTCTGGGAGTGGCCAGGGGGTCCAGGCTCAGGCTGTGTCAGAAAGGGCATTAGTGCCCTGGTCAGCCTATGTATTTGGGGTACAGCCAAGGTCGGTGCAGGTTGATCCTCATTTGGGGTTACTGGGTAGCCCCAGAGGACAATGTTTTTCTTCTTGCGGGCAGGCAGAGTGTGGCATTGTAGTTCTGGATTGCCAAACTGGAGGGCTTGTGGGCCTGTAGTCTGACGACAAAAGTCTGAGAACACAAGCTACGCTTAGGTTTTTGGGTGAGGCCATGGCTGGCACAATCTACAGACCTGAATTGAGATCTCGTGCATCTGAAGTCAGGGCGAGGATCAGACGATCGCTCAGGTTGGAGGTTCTGTCCCTGATGGCCCCTTCATGAATGGGGGGCATCACGAGGCCATGGGGGTTTTCCCACAATGGGAGTTGTGAGAAGCTCCAAACTGCAGAGAGTCTTCTGCAGGACAATTGAGACCTGTTGTTTGGCTCCAGGCCAATGATTCTGAGCAGGGTTCTAAGGATGGATGGCTGGGTAGCCCACCTCGCATTCCAATTGTCTCCTAGCAACAAGAGAGGTTAGATCTCCTGGATCTGTGGGGAGCAACCGAGGACGCTGAGTTGAAATGGACACCCCTGGGGATGGGTCCTAATGTGCTTTTGTGTCTATGGAGACCTTGGAATGAAGCGGTGGCACTGGGGCCCTAAATGGTTCTCCTAAACAGAGGCTTTGACACAGCTCCAACGTGCAAGTTTCCCATGTGTAGATGAGATGTTTTCTGATGGGTGAGTCAAGAAACATCTATATGCTGCTTTTGAAATCCAGGCCTCTGAGGAGAGATGCCTGGAAACCAAAGCAATGGATCTGATTAGTGCCTAGGGGCCTGTTTTTTCCTTTTTACCTCTGGGGACATCTGTCTATGGGTCTGAGTGCAGGTAGGTGCTCAGTTGGGCTCAGATTGCCCCTGTTTTTCCTGGGAAGCCACCACTATTGAGATGGATCAGGGACTTTCGAGGATTATCCTATTAGAAGTGTTGTGGCCATTGGAATGGGCACACACAATTCCCTTGGAGAGGGCAAGTACAGTCCTCAGGTCTGGCTCCAGGGGCCTGAGCCTGTAGGCTGTGTAGGCCAGGGCTGTTTGGACAGTTGTCTGAAAACACAAACTCGGCTTATGTTTCGGGTCATAGGTATGGCAGGACTGATCTACAGACCATGAGGAGAACTCTTCGGGATTTGAAAGAAGGGCGAGTTGAGGCTCCTGCTCAAGTTTTTGTCTCTGGATATCGTGTCACTCATGGTCATGGAATTTCTGGGTGACTTCATGGGAAATGGACGAGTCTTACTCTCTGTTGGTTTCGCCCCGTCCAAAGATTTTGGGGTCATTCTGTGGGCTGGAAGAAGTCCGTTTTTGTTGTTGTTGTTGTTGTTGTTTTCTTTTTTAACCTCAGGTGTCCCACCAAATGAGGGATTCCAGAGTAGAGCCCTGGGGAGGGGCGACTGGACAATCAGAAATCTGGTTAAAAATTGGGGCCTAGGGACATGTCAAGCCCATTATGACATCTAATGGTCCAGCCACTGAGAGGTCTTACTAGAGGACAGGAATCATGCTGAGGGTCACAATGCGTGTGTATGCCCTCGTCGCACTCAAGAATGGGCAAGGCCTCATGGTGAATGCTGGTTTCTCCTACACTGAATGTTGGACAACGTGCCAACCACAAGGGTTCTTGCCATGGGTAAGGAGGAGTTCTGATTTCAGCATCACACTCACCCCTGGGCAGTGATTGGAGATAATGTCGCGGTTCTGAAGCCTGAAATATGAGGTAGGGAAGAGATGATGACCCAAGGCCATGGCGGGTTTTATGTGCTCAGTGTGCGGTCAGCTTTCTGGGTGTTGGTCAGGAGGTCCGGGCTCAGGTTGTGTTCGACAGTGCATTAGTGCCCAGGTTAGACTATATAATTTGGGTAAAGTCGAGTGCTGTGTAGGTTTATCCTCATTTAAGGTGCCTGGGCAGCTCATGAGGCAATAATTTTTTTTCTAGAGGGCATGCAGGGTGCTGCATTGTGGGTCCGGAATTGCCAAACTTGCGGGCTTCGGGGCCAGTAGTGTGAGGACGGAAGTCTGAGAAGACAAGCTAGACTTGGGTTTCAGGGCGAGGGCACGGCAGGTAACCCCTACAGATCTGAACCAATATCTCATGCATCTGAAGTCAGGGCAAGGATCAGACGTTGGCTCAGGTTGGAGTTTCTGTGCATGACGGCCGCTTCATGAAGGGAGCGGAATCTCGAGGCCATTGAGGTTTTCCCACGTTGGGAGTTGTGGGATGCCCCCTTCAAGGATTCCTTCTGCGGGACAATTGAGACCTGTTGGACAGCTCCAGGACATCCCATATGGAATGACTCCAGAGCACCTTTCGCGGATGGATGCCTGGGAAGCCCGCCTCGCATTCCAATTGTCTCCTAGCAACAAGACAGTTTAGATCTGCTGGCTCTATTGATGCCCCCCACCATCATGAAGGGGCCATCCTGAACAGAATCTTCAACCTGAGCCTACGTCTGATCCTCGCCCTGACTTCAGATGCATGAGATTTAGATTTAGCTCTACAGAGTGTGCCTGCCATGATCTTGACCCAATACCTAAGCCTAGCTTGTGTTCTCACACTTCCTTCCTCACAATTCTGGCCCACAAGCCCTCCAGTGTGAGAATTCCGTCGCCACAATGCAGCACTCTTCCTTCCCTCCAGAAGAAAAACGTTGCCCCTGGGGCTACCCAGAAACGCCAAATTAGGATCAATCTGCATGCCATCAACTTTACTCCAATTATACAGTCTAAGCTTGGCACTAATGCCCTGTCTGACACAGCCTGAGCCTGGACCTCCTGGATGACACCCAGAAAGGTGGTGTCACACCTAAGGACTGTGCCAGTGCTCTCCAAGGGTACTCTGCCCGTTTCATTTGCCACAACCTTACAGATTAGGAGAAACCTCCAATTCCCAAGACGAGCCCAATAGTGTTGGCCTCCCCCAACAAACATGGGTGATCTGACACAAGCGGAGCAGTGACCTCCATTCTGAATCTTAGACAGAGACACTCAGAGGAGAATATTGAAAAGGACAGGCCCCTAGACCGTAATCAGATCCATTGCTTTGGATTCCAGGCATTGTTCCCCAGATGCTTGGTTTCCAATACCAGGTTGTGGGGGTTTCAGAACAAATCTCGTCTCTACATGGGAAACTTGCTCTTTGGAGCTGCATCAAAACCTCAGGTTAGGAGAATTCTTCAGGGAAACAGAGCCACTGCCCCATTCCAAGGGATCCATGGACACAAATCCACATCATGACTGATCCTCATGAGAGTGCATTTCAATTCAGCCCCCTCGGTTGTTCCCCCAGTGACAGCAGATCAAATCCTCCTTTTCACTAGGACACAACTGGAATGCAAGTTGGACTGCCCAGGCATCCATCATTAGAACTGTGCTTTGGAGCATTTCTTATGGGACGTCCTTGATCCATCCAAAAGGTCGTGACTGTCCCGCTGACGGAATCCTTGTGGTTTGGAGCATCACACACTCACAAAGTTGGAAATCTTCCATGGTTTCCTGATGCCCCCCCCACCTTCATGAAGGGGACATCATGTACAGAAACTCCAACCTAAGCCAACATCTGATCCTCGCCCTGACTTCAGATGCACGAGATCTCATTTCAGGTCTGTAGAGTGTGCCTGCGGTGCCTGTGTCACCGCTGCGAATTCAAAGCTGAACTTGTGTTCTCAGACTTCTGTCCTAAAACACCTGGCCCACAAGCCCTGAAGTTGGCAATTCTGGAGCCAGAATGCAGCACTCTGCCTGCCCTCCAGAAGAAAATCTTTGCCCTATGGGGCCAACCAGAAACCCCAAATGAGGACCAACCTTCACATCACTCGACTGTACCCCAATTATACAGTCTAGCCTGGGGACTAATGCCCTGCCAGACACAGCCTGAGCCCAGACCTCATGATGGACACAGACATCTGGCCGCACACTAAGTGCATCGGACCCACCATGGCCTTAGGTCGTCATCTCTTACCAACCTCGGTTTTCAGGCTTCAGAATCTAGACCTTATCTCTACTCACTGCCATGCCGTGTACGTGATGCAGAAATCAGAACTCCTCCTTCCCCATGACCAGAAACCCTGTGGTTGGCATGTTGTCCAACGTGCAGTGTAGGAGAAACCAGCATGGCCCATGAGGCCTCAGACATGCTTGAGGGCTGCGATGGGCACAAACACACATTAGGACCCTAAGCATGAACCCTGGCCTCAAGTAAAGCCTCTCCGGGGCTGGAACAAGAGCCCACATATGGAGATTACCATGCCCCTACTCCCCAAACCTTAACCACTGCTTGAGAAGTCTAGTCACCCCTACTCAGATCTCTTCTCTAGAATCCCTCCTTGGTGGGACACATGAGGTTAAAAAAAAAATAGAGAAAGGACTCCTACCGTCCAAAGAATGACCGCAAACACTTGGAATTGGGCCAAATTCACAGAGAGAAATACTCGTCCATGGCTGATGAGGCCATCCTGACATTCCACGGCCACCATTGACACAAAATCCGGAGACAAAAGCCTGAAAAAGCGCCACACACTCGCCCTTTGTTCAAAGCCTGAAAAATTCTCACGGTCTGTAGATCGGGCCTGCCATACCTATGTCCCCAAACCTAAGCCACGTTTGTGTTTTCAGACTTCTGTCTCCATTGTCCTGGCCCACACACCCTCAAGGCTTGGCCCCATGGAGCCACACCTCAGGACTGTGCCTGCCCTCTCCATGGGAATTCTGCTCATTCCTTTGGCACAACCTGACAGATTAGGAGAAACATCCGAAGTCCCCGAGGCCACCCCAATATTGTAGGATGTCCGGGACAAACAGGGACCATCTGCCACAAGCTGAGCCACTACCTCCAATCAGACCTGTAGATAGATAGCCATAGAAAAGAAGATTGAAGAGGACAGGCACCTAGGCCCTAAACGAATTCATTGCTTTTGTTTTCATGTATCTCTCCTCAGAGGCCTGTATTCCAATACCAGCACATGGGGGTTTCTGGAGCTACCAATCAGAACAAATCGCATGCCACATGGGAATCATGCTATATGGAACTGTGTCAAAACCTCCAGTTAGGAGAAAATTTCACGTCACTGGAGCCACCGCCCCATTCCAATGTCTCAATGGACACAATCCCACATTATGACCCATCCTCAGGAGAGTCCATTTCAACACAAACCTGGCGGTTGCTCACCCAGTGCCAACAGATCAAACCTGCTTTGTCACTAGGAGACAATTGGAATGCGAGTTCGTTGCCCAGGTATCCATGTTAGAACTCTGCTCTGGAGAAATTCCTAATGGGGTGTCCTTGATCCATTCAACAGGTCTCAACTGTCCTGCAGAAGGAATCCTTGTGGTTTGCAGCATCACACACTCGCACCGTGGGAAAACCTCCATGGCCTCGTGATGCCTCCACCTTCAGGTAGAGGACATCATGGACAGAAACTCCCGTCTGATCCTCGCCCTGACCTCAGATGCATGAGATTTCAATTCAGCTCTGCAGAGTGTGCCTGCCTTGCCCTCGCCCCAAAACCTAAGCCAGCTCGCGTTCTCAGACTTCCATCCTCACACTCCTGGCCCACAAGCCTTCCACTTTGGGAATTCTGGAGGCAAAATGCAGCACTCTGCCTGCCCTCCAGAAGAGAGACTTTGCCCTAGGGGTCTACCCAGAAACATCAAATGAGGATCAACCTGCAATTCTCTAGACTGTACCCCAATTATACAGTCTAGCCTGGGCACTAATGCCCTGTCTGACACAGCCTGACCCCAGACCTCGTGACCGACACCCAGACACCTGGCCTCACACTGAACACATCGAACATGCCATGGCCTTAGGTCATCATCTCTTCCCAACCTTGGTCTTCAGGCTTCAGAACCTAGACATTATCTCCACTCACAACTAAGTGATGTACGTGATGCAGAAATCAGAACTTCACCTTCCCCATGACCAGAAACCTTGTGGTTGGCATGTTGTCCAACGTTCAGTATATGAGAACCCAGCATGGCAAATGAGGCCTCAGACATGCTTGAGGGCTGCGATGGGCACAAACACACATTAGGACCCTAAGCATGAACCCTGGCCTCAAGTAAAGCCTCTCCGTGGCTGGACCAAGAGCCTGCATATGGGACTTGCCATGCCCCTACTTCCCCAATCCTAGCCAGAGCTTGAGAAGTCTAGTCAACCTTATTCAGAGCTCTTTTCTGGAATACCTCTTTGGTGGGACACATAAGGAAAAAAAAAAAAACCCAAGATAAAGAAAAAAAAAAGTAAGAACTCCTACCATCCAAAGAATGACCCCAAACACTTGGAATCTGGCCAAATCCACAGAGAGAAATACTCGTCCATGGTCGATGAGGCCAGCCTGACATTCCACGGCCACCATTGACACAAAATCCGGAGACAAAAACCTGAAAAAGCGCCACACACTTGCCCTTTGTTCAGAGCCCCCAAAATTCTCAAGGTCTGTAGATCGGGCCTGCCATACCTATGTCCCCAAACCTAAGCCGAGTTTGTGTTTTCAGACTTCTGTCTCCATTGTCCTGGCCCACACACCCTCAAGGCTTCGCCCCATGGAGCCACACCTCAGGACTGTGCCTGCCCTCTCCAAGGGAATTCTGCTCATTCCTTTGGCACAACCTGACAGATTAGGAGAAACATCCGAAGTCCCCGAGGCCACCCCAATATTGTAGGATGTCCGGGACAAACAGGGACCATCTGCCACAAGCTGAGCCACTACCTCCAATCAGACCTGTAGATAGATATCCATAGAAAAGAAGATTGAAGAGGACAGGCACCTAGGCCCTAAACGAATTCATTGCTTTTGTTTTCATGTATCTCTCCTCAGAGGCCTGTATTCCAATACCAGCACATGGGGGTTTCTGGAGCTACCAATCAGAACAAATCGCATGCCACATGGGAATCATGCTATATGGAACTGTGTCAAAACCTCCAGTTAGGAGAAAATTTCACGTCACTGGAGCCACCGCCCCATTCCAATGTCTCAATGGACACAATCCCACATTATGACCCATCCTCAGGAGAGTCCATTTCAACACAAACCTGGCGGTTGCTCACCCAGTGCCAGCAGATCAAACCTGCTTTGTCACTAGGAGACAATTGGAATGCGAGTTCGTTGCCCAGGTATCCATGTTAGAACTCTGCTCTGGAGAAATTCCTAATGGGGTGTCCTTGATCCATTCAACAGGTCTCAACTGTCCTGCAGAAGGAATCCTTGTGGTTTGCAGCATCACACACTCGCACCGTGGGAAAACCTCCATGGCCTCGTGATGCCTCCACCTTCAGGTAGAGGACATCATGGACAGAAACTCCCATCTGATCCTCGCCCTGACCTCAGATGCATGAGATCTCAATTCAGCTCTGCAGAGTGTGCCTGCCTTGCCCTCGCCCCAAAACCTAAGCCAGCTCGCATTCTCAGACTTCCATCCTCACACTCCTGGCCCACAAGCCTTCCACTTTGGGAATTCTGGAGACAAAATGCAGCACTCTGCCTGCCTCCAGAAGAGAGACTTTGCCCTAGGGGTCTACCCAGAAACATCAAATGAGGATCAACCTGCAATTCTCTAGACTGTACCCCAATTATACAGTCTAGCCTGGGCACTAATGCCCTGTCTGAAACAGCCTGACCCCAGACCTCGTGACCGACACCCAGACACCTGGCCTCACACTGAACACATCGAACATGCCATGGCCTTAGGTCATCATCTCTTCCCAACCTTGGTCTTCAGGCTTCAGAACCTAGACATTATCTCCACTCACAACTAAGTGATGTACGTGATGCAGAAATCAGAACTTCACCTTCCCCATGACCAGAAACCTTGTGGTTGGCATGTTGTCCAACGTTCAGTATATGAGAACCCAGCATGGCCGATGAGGCCTCAGACACGCTTGAGGGCTGCGATGGGCACAAACACACATTAGGACCCTAAGCATGAACCATGGCCTCAAGTAAAGCCTCTGCGGGGCTGGACCAAGAGCCTGCATATGGGACTTGCCATGCCCCTACTCCCCCAATCCTAGCCAGAGCTTGAGAAGTCTAGTCAACCTTATTCAGAGCTCTTTTCTGGAATCCCTCTTTGGTGGGACACATAAGGTAAAAAAAAAAAAAAAAAAAAAAAAAAACCAAGATAAAGAAAAAAAAAAGTAAGAACTCCTACCATCCAAAGAATGACCCCAAACAATTGGAATCTGGCCAAATCCACAGAGAGAAATACTCGTCCATGGTCGATGAGGCCAGCCTGACATTCCACGGCCACCATTGACACAAAATCCGGAGACAAAAACCTGAAAAAGCGCCACACACTTGCCCTTTGTTCAGAGCCCCCAAAATTCTCAAGGTCTGTAGATCGGGCCTGCCATACCTATGTCCCCAAACCTAAGCCGAGTTTGTGTTTTCAGATTTCTGTCTCCATTGTCCTCACCCACACATTCTAAAGGCTGGGCCCCATGGAGCCACACCTCAGGACTGTGCCTGCCCTCTCCAAGGGAATTCTGCTCATTCATTTGGCACAACCTGACAGATTAGGAGAATCATCCAAATTCTCTGATGCCATCCCAATAGTGTAGGATGTCCTGGACATACAGGGACCCTCTGGCACAAGCTGAGCCACTACCTCCAATCAGAACCTTAGACTGATATCCATAGAAAAGAAGATTGAACAGGACAGGCACCTAGGCCCTAATTGGATCCATTGCTTTTGTTTTCAGGCATCTCTCCTCAGAGGCCTGGATTCCAATACCAGCATAAGGGGGTTTCCAGAGCTACCTATCAGAAAAAATCTCGTCTCCACATGGGAATCTTGCTCTATGGAGCTGTGTCATAACCTCCAGTTAGGAGAAAACTTCAGGTCACTGGAGCCACTGCCCCATTTGAATATCTCCATGGACACAATCCCAAATTATGACCCATCCTCAGGAGAGTCCATTTCAACTAAACCCCCTCGGTTGCTACTCCAGAGCCAGCAGATTGAACCTGCCTTGTCACTAGGAGACAATTGAAATGCGAGTTGGGCTCTTCAGGCATCCATCCTTAGAACCCTGCTCTTGCGTCGTTCCTTATGGGACATCCTTGAGCCATCCAACAGGTCTCGACTGTCCCACAGGAGTCCTTGTGCATGGACCACCTAACAACTCATATCATGGAAAGCTTCCAAGGTCACATGATGCCCCCAATCTTCATGAAGGCAGATCATGGAAAGAAACTCCAACCTGAGCCAACAGCTGATCTTCGCCTTGACTTCAGATGCACGAGATCTTGATTCAGCTCTTCAGAGTGTACCTGCTGTGCCCTCACCCCAAAACCTAAGCGTAGCTAGTGTTCTCCGACTTCCGTCCTCACTCTCCTGGACCACACGCCCTCTATTTTGGGATTTCCGATGACACAGTGCTGCACTCTGCCTGCCCTCTAGAAGAAAAATATTGCCCTATGGGTCTACCCAGAAACCTCAAATGAGGATAAACCTGCACGTCACTCAACTGTACACCAATTATATAGTCTAGCCTGTGCACTAATGCCCTGTCTGACAGAACCTGAGGCCTGAATTCCCAACCGACACCCAGACAGCTTGCAGTACACTGAGAACATCAGAACCGCCATGGACTTAGGTCGCCATCTCTTTCCAACTTCGGTTTTCAGGCTACAGAATCCTAGACCTTATCTCTACTCACTTCAAATGGGTGAACGTGATGCAGAAATCAGAACTCCTCCTTCCCTCTCGCCAGAATCTTGTGGTTGGCATCTTGTCCAACGTTCATGTAGGACCCCTGTAGGGCCTACAGGGGTAGTAGTAGGGCCCCTGAGGGTAGTGTAGGGTCCCTGAGGCCCTGCCTATGCTTAAGAGCTGCGGTGGGCTCAAACACACATTGGGACCCTCAGTTTGAGCCCTGTCCTCAAGTAAAGCCTCTCAGTGGCTGGACCATGAGCCCGCATATGGGGCCTGCCATGCCCCAAGTCACCCAATCTTAACCAGAGGTAGAGACATCTAGTCACCCCTACTCAGGGCTCTGCTCTGGAATCCCTCTTTGGTGGGACATTTGAGGTAAATAAACACAGAAAGGACTCCTCCCACTCACAGAATGACCCCAATCACTTGGGATTGGGCCATCCCAAGTGATTGGGGTCCAGAGAGAAAGACTCGTCCATGGCCCATGAGGCCAGCCCGACATTCCACGGCCACTATTGACACAAAATCCAGAGACATAAGCTTCAGCAAGCGTTCACACTCACCCTTAGGTCATAGCCCACAAAATTCTCCTCATAGTCTGTAGATTGGGCCTGCCATACCTACGTCCCCAAACCTAAGCCGAGTTTGTGTTTTCAGACTTCTATCCTGACATCCCTGTCCCACACACCCTCCAGACTGAGGCCCCTGGAGCCACACCTCAGGACTGTGCCTGCCCTCTCCAAGGAAATTCTTCCCATTCCATTGGCCACAACCCTACAGATAAGGAGAAACCTCCAAAGTCCCAGAGGCCATTCCAATAGTGTAGGCCACCCCGGGCAAAGAGGGGCGATCTCTCACAAGCTGAGCAACGACGTCAACTCACCCATAGACAGATAACCCAAGAGAAGAAGATTAAACTGGACTGGCCCCTAGAATGTAATTGGTTCCATTGCTTTTTTTTCTAAGCATCTCTCCTCAGAGGCCTGTTTTCCAATACCAGCATATGGGGGATTCCAGAGATACCAATCAGAACAAATCTTGTCTTCACATGGGAAACTTATCCTTTGGAGCTCTGTAAAAGCCTCCAGTTAGGAGAAACCTTCAGGTAGCCGGAGCAACCGTCCTATTCCAAGGTCTCCATGGACACATACCCGCATTATGACCATTCGGCAGGAGAGTACATTTCAACTCAGCCCCGTCGATTACTCCCCCAGAGGCAGAATATCAAACCTGCCTTGTCGCTAGGAGACAACTGGAATGCAAAGCAGACTCTCTAGGCATCCATCCTTGGAATCCTGCTCTGGCGCCGTTCCATATGGGATGTCCTGGAGCCTTCCAACAGGTCTTGACTGTCCCATAGAAGGAATCCTTGCAGATTGGAGCATCTCACAACTCCTATCGTGGGAAAACCTACATGGCCTCATGAGATGCTCCCCTTTATAAAGGGGCCATCATGGACAGAAACTCCAACCTGAGCAAACTTCTGATGCATTGCTTTGGTTTCTAGGTATCTCTCCTCAGAGGCCTGGTTTCCAATATCAGAATATGGGGGTTTCCTAAGGAAACAATCAGAACAAATCTCATCTCCACATGGGAAACTTGCTCTTTGGAGCTGTGTCAATACCTCAGGTTAGGAGGATCCTTCAGGGCGCTGGCACCATGGCCCAATCACAAGGTCTCCAAGGACACAAACTTACATTATGATCCATTCTCAGGAGAGTCCATTTCAAATCAGCCCCCTCGGCTGCTCACCGAGAGGCAGCAGATCAAACCTTCCTTGTCACTAGGAGACAGTTAGAATGGGAGGCGGGCTGCCCAGGCATCCATCCTTAGAACCCTGCTCTGGAGAACTTCTTTATGGGACGTCTTGAATCCAACCAACCTGTCTTGACTGTCTCGCAGAATGAATCCTTGTGGTTTGAATCATCACACAATAACACTGTGAGAAAACCTCCATTTCCTCATGATGGCCCACACCTTCATAAATGGGCCATCACGGACAGAAACTCCATCCTAAGCCAAAGTCTGATCCTCGTCCTGAATTCAGAAGCATGAGATCTCGATTCAGCACTTGAGAGTGTGCCTGCTGGGCCCTCGCCCTGAAACCTAAGCCTAACTTGTGTTCTCAGACTTCCGTCCTCAGAATCCTGGCCACACCCTTCCAGTTTGGAAATTCTGGAGACACAATGCAGCACTCTGCCTGCCCTCCAGAAGAAAAATGTTGCCCTATAGGGCTAACCAGAAACGCCAAATGAGTAACAACCTGCATGCCACTCGACCATACCCCAATTATACAGTCTAGCCTGTGCACTAAAGCCCTGTCTGACACAGCCTGAGGGCAGACCTCCAGTCCAACACCCAGACAGTTGGCCGTACACTGAGCATATCAAACCCACAATGGCTTTAGGCCATCATCTCTACCCAACCTCAATTTTCACCTTCAGAACCTAGACCTGATCTCCACTCACTGCTCAGGAGTGAACGGGATGCAAGAATCAGAACTTCTCCTTCGCCTTGGCAAGAAACCTAGTGGTTGGCATGTTGTCCAATGTTCATTGTAGGAGAAAGCAGCATGGACTATGAGGCCCCACCTATCCCAGAGGGCCACAATGTGCACAAACACACATTGTGACCCTCAGCGTGAGCCCTATCCTCATGTAAAGCCTCTTAGTGACTGGAACAACAGCCCACATATGGGGCTTGCCAAGCCCCTAGTCCCCCAATCTCAACCAGAGTTCGAGATGTCTAGTCACCCCTACTCAGGGCTCTACTCGGGAATCCCTCTTTGGTGGGACACCTGAGGTAAAAAAAAAAAAAAATACAGAAAGGACTCTTCCCATTCACAGCATGACCCCAACCACTTGGGATCAGGCCAAATCACCAGAGAAAGAATTGTCCATGGCCCTGGAGGACACCCCGACATTCCACGGCCACCATTGACACAAAATCCAGAGACAAAAGCCTGAGCAAGCGCCACATACTCGCCCTTTGTTCATAGCCCGGAAAATTCTCACGGTCTGTAGATCGAGCCTTCATACATACATCCCCAAACCTAAGCTGAGTTTGTGTTTTCAGACTTCTGTCCCCACAGTCCTGGCCCACACAAAATCCAAGCTGGGGCCCCTGGAGCCACACCTCAGGACTGTGGCTTCCCTCTCCAGGAGAATTCTGCCATTTCCATTGGCCACAACCCTATAGATTAGGAGAATCCTCCAAACTCCCCCAGGCCATCTGAATTGTGTTGGCTGCCCAGGACAAACAGGGATGATCTTTCACAAGTTAGAAAACCACCTCCACTCAGACCCAGAGACAGATATCCCCATAGAATAAGATTGAACTGGACGGGCACTTAGGCCCTAATCAGATCCATTGCTTTTGATTCCAGTCATCCCTCCTCAGAGGCCTGGTTTCCAATACCAGCATATGGGAGATTCCTTAGGCACTCATCAAAACAATTCTCTTCTCTACATAGGAAACATACTCTTTAGAGCTCCATCAAAACCTCCGGTTATGAACATCCCTCAAGGCGCCGGATCAAGCACCCCATTCCAAGGTCTACATGGACACAAATGCACATTATGACCAATCCTCAACTCATCCATTTCAACACACCCGCCTTGGTTGCTCCCCTAGTTCCAGCAGATCGAACTTGCCTTGGCTCTATGAGACACCTGGAATGGGAGGCAGGCTGCCCAGGCATCCATCCTTAGAACCCTGCTCTGGATAACTTCCTTATGGGATGTCCTGGAGCCATCCAACAGGTCTCGACTGTCCCACAGAAGAAATCATTGTGGTTTGGAGCATCTCACAATTCCCATCGTCGGAAAACCTCCATGTCCTCGTGACACCCTCCCCTTCATGAAGGGGCCGTCATGGACAGAAACTCCGACCTAAGCCAACGTCTGATCCTAGCTCTGTCTTCAGGTATACGGGATCTCGAATCATCTCTGCAGAGGGTGCCTGCCGTCCCCTCACCCCGAAATCTAAGTCTGGCTTGTGTTCTCAGAATTTTTTCCTCACACTCCTGGCCCACAAGCCTTCTAGTTTGGGAATGCTGGAACCACTATGTGGCACTGTGTCTTCCCTCCAGAAGAAAAACGTTGCCCTCTGGGGCTACCCAGTAACCACAAATGAGTACCATCCTGCACGAAACTCGACTGCACCCAAATGATACAGTCTAGCCTGGGCACTTATTCCCTGTCTGCCACAGCCTGAGCCTGCACCTCCCAACCCACACTCAACAGCTGGCCGAACACTGAGCACATCAGACACACCATGGCCTTAGGGCTTCATCTCTTCCCAACCTCAGTTTTCAGGCTTCAGAACCTAGACCTTAAATCCAATCACAATCCAGGAGTGAAAGTGTTGCAGAAATTAGAACTCCATCTTCCCCATGGCCAGAAAACTTGTGGTTCCCATACTGTGCAACGTTCAGTGTAGGAGGCACCAGCATGGTACTTTAGGCCACGCCCTGACTTGAGGGGATCCTTGGGCACAAAACCACATTGTGAAACTCAGTGTGAGACCTATCCTCAAGGAAGGCCTCTCAGTGTCTGGACCAAGAGCCCACATATGGGGCTTGCCATGTTCTTAGGTCCCAATGTTAACCAGAGGTCTGGTTGTCCACTTGCCCCCACCCACGAATCTGCTCTGGAATCCCTCTTTTGGTGGTCCAACTGAGGTAAAAAAAAAAACAAAAAACAAAAAAAAAGTAAACAAAAAAAACAGAAAGTCCTCCTCCCTTCCCTCAGAATGACCCCAAACTTTTAGGATCGGGTCAAATCCCCAGAAAGGGAGCCTCATCGATGGCCCATGAGGACACCCCGACATTCCATGCAATCGGTGACACATTTCCAAAAAAAAAAAGCATGAACAAGCACCTCACATTCGCCCTTTGTTCATATCCCGAAGAGGTCTCCTCACGGTCTATAGATCGGGCCGGCCATACCTACATCCCCCAACCTAAGTGGAGTTTGTGTTTTCAGACTTTTGTCCAAATAGCCCTGGACCACACACGCTCCACACTTGGGTCCCTGGAGCCACACCTCAGGACTGTGCTTCCCTTTCAAGGGAATTCTTCCCATTCCATTGGCCACAACCTTGCAAATGAGGAAAAACCTCCAAAGTCACCGAGGCCATCCCAATAGTGTAGGCCGCCCAGGACAAACAGGGGTGATCTCAAACCAGCTAAGCAACTACCTCCACTCAGACAACAGATGTCCCCAGAGAAGAATATTGAACGGACAGGCCCCTAGGCCCTAATCAGATCCATTGCTTTGGTTTCCAGGCATCAGTCCTCAGAGGCCTCGTTTCCAATACCAGCATATGGTGGTTTCCTGAGGCACCAATAAGAACAAATCTCGTCTCCCCATGGAAAACTTGCTCATTGGAGCTTTGTCATAAACTCTGGTTAGGAGAATCCTTCAGGGCCCTGGTGCCACTGCCCCATACCAAGGTCTCCATGGACTCAAACCAACATTAAGACCATTCTCAGGAAAGTCCATTTCAACTCAGCCCCCTCTGTTGCTACCCCAAGCCAGCAGATCAAACGTTTCTTGTTGCTAGGAGACAATTGGAATGTGAGGCTGGCTGCCCAGGCATCCATACTTAGAACCCTGTTCTGGAAAAATACCTTATAAGACGTCCTGGAGCCATCCAACAAATCTTAATTGTCCCACAGAAGGAATCCTTGCGGGTTGGAGCATCTCACAACTCCAATAGTGGGAAAGCCCCCATGGCCTCATAATGCTCCCCCTTCCTGAAGGGGCCAACATGGACAGAAAATCAAACCTGAGCCAAAGTCTGAACCTCGACCTGACTTCAGATGCATGAGATCTCAATTCAGCTCTGCAGAGTGTGCCTGCCATGTCCTTGCCCTGAAACCTAAGCCAAGCTTGTGTTTTCAGACTTCCGTCCTCACTCTCCTGGCCCACAAGCCCTCCTGTTTGGGAATTCCGAAGCCACAATGCAGCACTCTGCCTGCCCTCCAGAAGAAAAACTGCCCTATGCTGCTAATAAGAAACCCCAAATGATTTTCTAATGCATGCCACTCGATTGCAAAGCAATTATACAGCCCACCCTGTATACTAATGCCCTGTCTGGCACAGCCTGAGACAAGACATCCCAAACGACACTCAGACAGCTGGCCCCAACCTGGACACATAGGACCCGCTATGGCTGTAGGTCGTCATCTCTTCCCAACCTCGGTTTTCAGGCTTCAGAACCTAGACCTTATCTCCAATCACTGCCCAGGGGTGAACCAGATGCAGAAATTAGAATTCCTCCTTCCCCATGGCCAGAAACCTTGTGGTTGGCATGTTGTCCAACGTTCAATGTGGGAAAACCTGCATTGTCCGAAAGGCCACGCCAGTGCTTGAGGGCCGCCTAGGGCACAGACATGCATTGTGACCTGCAGCGTGAGTCCCGTATTAAAGTAATGCCTCTCAGTGGCTGGACCAACATCCTGCATATGGGGCTTGTCATATCCATAGGCCCCCAGGCTTAACCAGAGGGCGAGTATTCCAGTGTCAGTACCCACTGCTATGCTCTAGAATCCCTCTACTGGGGGGACACATGAAGCAGAAAACAGGACACTTCCCTTCCCACAGAATGACCCCAAACTCTTGGGGGCTGGACATACTACCAGAGAGGGAGACTTCTACGACCCATGAGGCAACTCCTACATTAAACGGCCATTGTGGACAAAACATCCAGAGACAAAAGCCTGAGCGACGGCCTCCCTCTCACCCTTCTTTCATATCCAGAGGAGCTCCCCTCATGGACTGTAGATCAGGCCTGCCTTAACCTCGGCCCCAAACCTGAGCTGAGTTAGGGTTTTTGGAAGTCTGTCTGCAGAGCCATGGCCCACACAGCCTCCAGGCTGGGGTCTCTGGAGCCACACCACAGAACTGTGCCTGCTCTCTCTTAAGAAACTGCCCATTCCATTGGCCACAACTCTACAAAATAGTAGAAACCTCAAGGTCCCCAAGGACATCCCACTACCGCAAGCCGCACTGGACAAATAGGGGCATTATGACACAAGCTGAGCAACTACTACCTCCATGCAGACACACAGACAGATATCCGCAGAGACAGAAGATTGAACCAAACAGGCCCCTAGGCCCTATTATGAACTCTTGCTTTGGTGTCCAGGTATCACTCCTCAGAGGCCTGGGTTCGAAGACCAGCATACGGGGCATTCCTGAGGCACCAGACAGAAGACCTCTCATCTCCACATGGGAAGCTTCCTTGTTGGAGTTGTGTCAAGCCCTTCGGGTTGGAGAATCCTGCAGAGTCCCTTAGCTACTGCCATTTTCCAAGGTCTCCATGGCCACCAACCCACATTATGACTCATCCTCAGCAGAGTCCATTTAAACTCAGCCTTCTGGGTAGCTCACCCAAGAGCCCGCAGATTGAGCGTGCCTTGTCTCGACCAGGCAATGGGAAGGTGAGTTGGCGTTTCTCGGCATCCATGCTTAGGGCCCTGCTCTCGAGTCTTTCTGTATGGGGCATCCTGGAACCATCCAATAGTACTCGACTGTCCTGAAGAAGGAAACTTTGAAGTATGGAGCAGCTCACAACTCCCAGCGTAGGGAAATCTCCCTGGCCTCATGACGCCCCCACCCCCTTCAGGAAGGGGCCGTCATGGACACAAACTCCAGCTTGAGGCAACATCTGATAATCGCCCTGACCTCACCTGCAGGAGATCTCAATTCAGCCTCTGCAGAGTGGGCCTGCCATGCTCTTGGCCCCAAAACTCGTGCTAGCTTGTGTTTTCAGACTTCCTTCCTCACAATCCTGGCCACACCCCTCCAGTTTGGCAATTCTGGAGACACAATGCAGCACTCTGCCTGCCCTCCAGAAGAAAAATGTTGCCCTATAGGGCTAACCAGAAACGCCAAATGAGTAACAACCTGCATGCCACTCGACCATACCCCAATTATACAGTCTAGCCTGTGCACTAAAGCCCTGTCTGACACAGCCTGAGGGCAGACCTCCAGTCCAACACCCAGACAGCTGGCCATACACAGAGCATATCACACCCACAATGGCTTTAGGCCATCATCTCTACCCAACCTCAGTTTTCACCTTCAGAACCTAGACCTTATCTCCACTCACTGCTCAGGAGTGAACGTGATGCAAGAATCAGAACTTCTCCTTCGCCTTGGCAAGAAACCTAGTGGTTGGCATGTTGTCCAATGTTCATTGTAGGAGAAAGCAGCATGGACTATGAGGCCCCACCTATCCCTGAGGGCCACAATGTGAACAAACACACATTGTGACCCTCAGCGTGAGCCCTATCCTCATGTAAAGCCTCTAGTGACTGGAACAACAGCCCACATATGGGGCTTGCCAAGCCCCTAGTCCCCCAATCTCAACCAGAGTTCGAGATGTCTAGTCACCCCTACTCAGGGCTCTACTCGGGAATCCCTCTTTGGTGGGACACTTGAGGTAAAAAAAAAAAATACAGAAAGGACTCTTTCCATCCACAGAATGATCCGAACCACTTGGAATCAGGCCAAATCACCAGAGAAAGAATTGTCCATGGCCCTGGAGGACACCCCGACATTCCACGGCCACCATTGACACAAAATCCAGAGACAAAACCCTGAGCAAGCGCCACATACTCGCCCTTTGTTCATAGCACGGAAAATTCTCACGGTCTGTAGATCGAGCCTTCATACATACATCCCCAAACCTAAGCTGAGTTTGTGTTTTCAGACTTCTGTCCCCACAGTCCTGGCCCACACACCATCCAAGCTGGGGCCCTTGGAGCCACACCTCTGGACTGTGGCTTCACTCTACAGGGGAATCCTGCCATTTCTATTGGCCACAACCCTATAGATTAGGAGAATCCTCCGAACTCCCCAAGGCCATCCGAATTGTGTTGGCTGCCCAGGACAAACAGGGATGATCTTTCACAAGTTAGGAAACTACCACCACTCAGACCCAGAGACAGATATCCCCATAGAATTAGATTGAACTGGACAGGCACTTATGTCCTAATCAGATCCATTGCTTTTGATTCCAGTCATCTCTCCTCAGAGGCCTGGTTTCCAATACCAGCATATGGGATATTCCTTAGGCACTCATCAAAACAATTCTCTTCTCTACATAGGAAACATACTCTTTAGAGCTCCATCAAAACCTCCGGTTATGAACATCCCTCAAGGCCCCGGATCAAGCACCCCATTCCAAGGTCTACATGGACACAAATGCACATTATGACCCATCCTCAACTCACCCATTTCAACACACCCACCTCGGTTGCTCCCCTAGATCCAGCAGATCGAACTTGCCTTGGCTCTATGAGACACCTGGAATGGGAGGCAGGCTGCCCAGGCATCCATCCTTAGAACCCTGCTCTGGATAACTTCTTTATGGGATGTCCTGGAGCCATCCAACAGGTCTCGACTGTCCCACAGAAGGAATCATTGTGGTTTGGAGCATCTCACAATTCCCATGGTGGGAAAACCTCCATGTCCTCGTGACACCCTCTTTTCATGAAGGGGCCATCATGGACAGAAACTCCGACCTAAGAAAACGTCTGATCCTAGCTCTGTCTTCAGGTGGACGGGATCTTGAATCATCTCTAGAGGGTGCCTGCCATCCCCTCACACCGAAATCAAAGTCTGGCTTGTGTTCTCAGAATTTTTTCCTCACACTCCTGGCCCACAAGCCTTCCAGTTTGAGAATTCTGGAGCCACTATGTGGCACTGTGTCTTCCCTCCAGAAGAAAAACGTTGCCCTCTACCCATAACCACAAATGAGTACCATCCTGCACGAAACTCGAATGCACCCCAATGATACAGTCTAGCCTGGGCACTAATTCCCTGTCTGCCACAGCCTGAGCCTGCACCTCCCAACCCACAATCAACAGCTGGTCGAACACTGAGCACATCAGACACACCATGGCCTTAGGGCTTCATCTCTTCCCAACCTCATTTTTCAGGCTTCAGAACCTAGACCTTAAATCCAATCACAGTCCAGGAGTGAAAGTGTTGCAGAAATTAGAACTCCATCTTCCCCATGGCCAGAAAACTTGTGGTTCCTATACTGTGCAACGTTCAGTGTAGGAGAAACCAGCATGGTACATTAGGCCACGCCCTGACTTGAGGGGCTCCTTGGGCACAAAAACACATTGTGAAACTCAGTGTGAGACCTATCCTCAAGGAAGGCCTCTCAGTATCTGGACCAAGAGCCCACATATGGGGCTTGCCATGTTCTTAGGTCCCAATGTTAACCAGAGGTCTGGTTGTGCAGTTGCCCCCACCCACGACTCTGCTCTGGAATCCCTCTTTTGGTGGTCCTCCTGAGGTAAAAAAAAAAAAAAAAAAAAAAAAAAGTAAACAAAAAAAACAGAAAGGCCTCCTCCCTTCCCACAGAATGACCCCAAACTTTTAGGATCGGGTCAAATCCCCAGAAAGGGAGCTTCATCGATGGCCCATGAAGACACCCCTACATTCCATGGCAATCGGTGACACATTTCCAGAAAAAAAAAAAAAAAAGCATGAGCAACACCTCATATTCGCCCTTTGTTCATATCCCGAAGAGGTCTCCTCACGGTCTATAGATCGGGCCGGCCATACCTACATCCCCCAACCTAAGTGGAGTTTGTGTTTTCAGACTTTTGTCCAAATAGCCCTGTACCACACACGCTCCACACTTGGGTCCCTGGAGCCACACCTCAGGACTGTGCTTCCCTTTCAAGGGAATTCTTCCCATTCCATTGGCCACAACCTTGCAAATTAGGAAAAACCTCCAAAGTCACCGAGGCCATCCCAATAGTGTAGGCCGCCCAGGACAAACAGTGGTGATCTCAAACCAGCTGAGCAACAACCTCCACTCAGACAACAGATGTCCCCAGAGAAGAATATTGAACCGACAGGCCCCGAGGCCCTAATCAGATCCATTGCTTTGGTTTCCAGGCATCTGTCCTCAGAGGCCTCGTTTCCAATACCAGCATATGGTGGTTTCCTGAGGCACCAATAAGAACAAATCTCGTCTCCCCATGGAAAACTTGCTCATTGGAGCTTTGTCATAACCTCTGGTTAGGAGAATCCTTCAGGGCCCTGGTGCCACTGCCCCATACCAAGGTCTCCATGGACTCAATCCAATATTAAGACCATCCTCAGGAAAGTCCATTTCAACTCAGCCCCCTCTGTTGCTACCCCAAGCCAGCAGATCAAACGTTTCTTGTTGCTAGGACACAATTGGAATGTGAGGCTGGCTGCCCAGGCATCCATACTTAGAACCCTGTTCTGGAAAAATACCTTATAAGACGTCCTGGAGCCATCCAACAAATCTTAATTGTCCCACAGAAGGAATCCTTGCGGTTTGGAGCATCTCACAACTCCAATAGTGGGAAAACCCCCATGGCCTCATAATGCTCCCCCTTCCTGAAGGGGCCAACATGGACAGAAACTCAAACCTGCGCCAAAGTCTGAACCTCGACCTGACTTCAGACGCATGAGATCTTAATTCAGCTCTGCAGAGTGTGCCTGCCATGTCCTTGCCCCGAAATCTAAGCCTAGCTTGTGTTCTCAGACTTCCGTCCTCACTCTCCTGGCCCACAAGCCCTCCAGTTTGGGAATTCTGAAGCCACAATGCAGCACTCTGCCTGCCCTCCAGAAGAAAAACTTTGCCCTATGCTGCTAATAAGAAACCCCAAATGATTTTCTAATGCATGCCACTCGATTGTAAAGCAATTATACAGCCCACCCTGTATACTAATGCCCTGTCTGGCACAGCCTGAGACAAGACATCCCAAACGACACTCAGACAGCTGGCCCCAACCTGGACACATAGGACCCGCTATGGCTGTAGGTCGTCATCTCTTCCCAACCTCGGTTTTCAGGCTTCAGAACCTAGACCTTATCTCCAATCACTGCCCAGGGGTGAACCAGATGCAGAAATTAGAATTCCTCCTTCCCCATGGCCAGAAACCTTGTGGTTGGCATGTTGTCCAACGTTCAATGTGGGAAAACCTGCATTGTCCGAAAGGCCACGCCAGTGCTTGAGGGCCGCCTAGGGCACAGACATGCATTGTGACCTGCAGCGTGAGTCCCGTATTAAAGTAATGCCTCTCAGTGGCTGGACCAACATCCTGCATATGGGGCTTGTCATATCCATAGGCCCCCAGGCTTAACCAGAGGGCGAGTATTCCAGTTGTCAGTACCCACTGCTATGCTCTAGAATCCCTCTACTGGGGGGACACATGAAGCAGAAAACAGGACACTTCCCTTCCCACAGAATGAACCCAAACTCTTGGGGGCTGGACAAACTACCAGAGAGGGAGACTTCTACGACCCATGAGGCAACTCCTACATTAAACGGCCATTGTGGACAAAACATCCAGAGACAAAAGCCTGAGCGACTGCCTCCCTCTCACCCTTCTTTCATATCCAGAGGAGCTCCCCTCATGGACTGTAGATCAGGCCTGCCGTAACCTCGGCCCCAAACCTGAGCTGGGTTAGGGTTTTTGGAAGTCTGTCTGCAGAGCCATGGCCCACACAGCCTCCAGGCTGGGGTCTCTGGAGCCACACCACAGAACTGTGCCTGCTCTCTCTTAAGAAACTGCCCATTCCATTGGCCACAACTCTACAAAATAATAGAAACCTCAAGGTCCCCAAGGACATCCCACTACCGCAAGCTGCACTGGACAAATAGGGGCATTATGACACATGCTGAGCAACTACTACCTCCATGCAGACACACAGACAGATATCCGCAGAGACAGAAGATTGAACCAGACAGGCCCCGAGGCCCTATTATGAACTCTTGCTTTGGTGTCCAGGTATCACTCCTCAGAGGCCTGGGTTCGAAGACCAGCATACGGGGCTTTCCTGAGGCACCAGACAGAAGACCTCTCATCTCCACATGGGAAGTTTCCTTGTTGGAGTTGTGTCAAGCCCTTCGGGTTGGAGAATCCTGCAGGTCCCTTAGCTACTGCCACATTCCAAGGTCTCCATGGCCACCAACCCACATTATGACTCATCCTCAGGAGAGTCCATTTAAACTCAGCCTTCAGGGTAGCTCACCCAAGAGCCCGCAGATTGAGCGTGCCTTGTCTTGACCAGGCAATAGGAAGGTGATTTGGCGTTTCTCGGCATCCATGCTTAGGGCCCTGCTCTCGAGTCTTTCTGTATGGGGCATCCTGGAACCATCCAATAGTACTCGACTGTCCTGAAGAAGGAAACTTTGAAGTATGGAGCAGCTCACAACTCCCAGCGTAGGGAAATCTCCCTGGCCTCATGACGCCCCCACCCCCTTCAGGAAGGGGCCGTCATGGACACAAACTCCAGCTTGAGGCAACATCTGATAATCGCCCTGACCTCACCTGCAGGAGATCTCGATTCAGCCTCTGCAGAGTGGGCCTGCCATGCTCTTGGCCCCAAAACTCGTGCTAGCTTGTGTTTTCAGACTTCCTTCCTCACAATCCTGGCCACACCCCTCCAGTTTGGCAATTCTGGAGACACAATGCAGCACTCTGCCTGCCCTCCAGAAGAAAAATGTTGCCCTATAGGGCTAACCAGAAACGCCAAATGAGTAACAACCTGCATGCCACTCGACCATACCCCAATTATACAGTCTAGCCTGTGCACTAAAGCCCTGTCTGACACAGCCTGAGGGTAGACCTCCAGTCCAACACCCAGACAGCTGGCCATACACAGAGCATATCACACCCACAATGGCTTTAGGCCATCATCTCTACCCAACCTCAGTTTTCACCTTCAGAACCTAGACCTTATCTCCACTCACTGCTCAGGAGTGAACGTGATGCAAGAATCAGAACTTCTCCTTCGCCTTGGCAAGAAACCTAGTGGTTGGCATGTTGTCCAATGTTCATTGTAGGAGAAAGCAGCATGGACTATGAGGCCCCACCTATCCCTGAGGGCCACAATGTGCAAAAACACACATTGTGACCCTCAGCGTGAGCCCTATCCTCATGTAAAGCCTCTTAGTGACTGGAACAACAGCCCCCATATGGGGCTTGCCAAGCCCCTAGTCCCCCAATCTCAACCAGAGTTCGAGATGTCTAGTCACCCCTACTCAGGGCTCTACTCGGGAATCCCTCTTTGGTGGGACACTTGAGGTAAAAAAAAAAAAAATACAGAAAGGACTCTTCCCATCCACAGAATGATCCCAACCATTTGGGATCAGGCCAAATCACCATAGAAAGAATTGTCCATGGCCCTTGAGGACACCCCGACAGTCCACGGCCACCATTGACACAAAATCCAGAGACAAAACCCTGAGCAAGCGCCACATACTCGCCCTTTTTTCATAGCCCGGAAAATTCTCACGGTCTGTAGATCGAGCCTTCATACATACATCCACAAACCTAAGCTGAGTTTGTGTTTTCAGACTTCTGTCCCCACAGTCCTGGCCCACACACCATCCAAGCTGGGGCCCTTGGAGCCACACCTCAGGACTGTGGCTTCACTCTACAGGGGAATCCTGCCATTTCCATTGTCCACAACCCTATAGATTAGGAGAATCCTCCGAACTCCCCAAGGCCATCCGAATTGTGTTGGCTGCCCAGGACAAACAGGGATGATCTTCCACAAGTTAGGAAACCCCCTCCACTCAGACCCAGAGACAGATATCCCCATAGAATAAGATTGAACTGGACGAGCACTTAGGCCCTAATAGGATCCCTTGATTTTGATTCCAGTCATCTCTCCTCCTAGGCTTGGTTTCCAATACCAGCATATGGGAGAATCCTTAGGCACTCTTCAAAACAATTCTCTTCTCTACATAGGAATCATACTCTTTAGAGCTCCATCAAAACCTCCGGTTATGAACATCCCTCAAGGCCCCGGATCAAGCATCCCATTCCAAGGTCTACATGGACACAAATGCACTATATGACCCATCCTCAACTCACCCATTTCAACACACCCGCCTCGGTTGCTCCCCTAGATCCAGCAGATCGAACTTGCCTTAGCTCTATGAGACACCTGGAATGGGAGGCAGGCTGCCCAGGCATCCATCATTAGAACCCTGCTCTGGATAACTTCCTGATGGGATGTCCTGGAGCCATCCAACAGGTCTCGACTGTCCCACAGAAGGAATCATTGTGGTTTGGAGCATCTCACAATTCCCATCGTGGGAAAACCTCAATGTCCTCGTGACACCCTCCACTTCAGGAAGGGGCCATCATGGACAGAAACTCCGACCAAAGAAAACGTCTGATTCTAGCTCTGTCTTCAGGTATATGGGATCTCAAATCATCTCTGCAGAGGGTGCCTGCCGTCCCCTCATCCCGAAATCTAAGTCTGGCTTGTGTTCTCAGAATTTTTTCCTCACACTCCTGGCCCACAAGCCTTCCAGTTTGAGAATTCTGGAGCCACTATGTGGCACTGTGTCTTCCCTCCAGAAGAAAAACTTTGCCCTCTACCCATAAACACAAATGAGTACCATTCTGCACGAAACCCGACTGCACCCCAATGATACAGTCTAGCCTGGGCACTTATTCCCTGTCTGCCACAGCCTGAGCCTGCAACTCCCAACCCACACTCAACAGCTGGCCGAACACTGAGCACATCTGACACACCATGGCCTTAGGGCTTCATCTCTTCCCAAGCTCAGTTTTCAGGCTTCAGAACCTAGACCTTAAATCCAATCACAGTCCAGGAGTGAAAGTGTTCCAGAAATTAGAACTCCATCTTCCCCATTGCCAGAAAACTTGTGGTTCCCATACTGTGCAACGTTCAGTGTAGGAGAAACCAGCATGGTACTTTAGGCCATGCCCTGACTGGAGGGGATCCTTGGGCACAAAACCACATTGTGAAACTCAGTGTGAGACCTATCCTCAAGGAAGGCCTCTCAGTGTCTGGACCAAGAGCCCACATATGGGGCTTGCCATGTTCTTAGGTCCCAATGTTAACCAGAGTTCTGGTTGTCCAGTTGCCCCCACCCACGACTCTGCTCTGGAATCCCTCTTTTGGTGGACCACCTGAGGTTAAAAAAACAAAAAACAAAAAACAAAAAAAAAATAAACAAACAAAAAAAAGGCCTCCTCCCTTCCCACAGAATGACCCCAATCTCTTGGGATCGGGTCAAATCCCCAGAAAGGGAGCCTCATCGATGGACCATGAGGACACTGCGACATTCCATGGCAATCGGTGACACATTTCCAGAAATAATAAAAAAAAAAACCATGAGCATGCACATCACATTCGTCCTTTGTTCATATCCCGAAGAGGTCTCCTCACGGTCTATAGATGGGGCCGGCCATACCTACATCCCCCAACCTAAGAGGAGTTTGTGTTTTCAGACTTTTGTCCAAATAGCGCTGGACCACACACGCTCCACACTTGGGTCCCTGGAGGCACACCAGAGGACTGTGCTTCCCTTTCAAGGGAATTCTTCCCATTCCATTGGCCACAACCTTGCAAATTAGGACAAACCTCCAAAGTCACCGAGGCCATCCCAATAGTGTAGGCTGTTCAGGACAAACAGGGGTGATCTCAAACCAGCTGAGCAACTACCTCCACTCAGACAACAGATGTCCCCAGAGAAGAATATTGAACCGGACAGGCCCCTAGGCCCTAATCAGATCCATTTCTTTGGTTTCCAGGCATCTCTCCTCAGAGGCCTCGTTTCCAATACCAGCATATGGTGGTTTCCTGAGGCACCAATAAGAACAAATCTCGTCTCCCCATGGAAAATTGCTCATTGGAGCTTTGTCATAACCTCTGGTTAGGAGAATCCTTCAGGGCCCTGGTGCCACTGCCCCATACCAAGGTCTCCATGGACTCAAACCACCATTAAGACCATCCTCAGGAAAGTCCATATCAACTCAGCCCACTCTGTTGCTACCCCAAGCCAGCAGATCAAACGTTTCTTGTTGCTAGGAGACAATTGTAATGTGAGGCTGGCTGCCCAGGCATCCATACTTAGAACCCTGTTCTGGAAAAATACCTTATAAAGCGTCCTGGAGCCATCCAACAAATCTTAATTGTCCCACAGAAGGAATCCTTGCGGTTTGGAGCATCTCACAACTCCAATAGTGGGAAAACCCCCATGGCCTCATAATGCCCCCCCCCCTTCTTGATGGGGCCAACATGGACAGAAACACAAACCTGAGCCAAAGTCTGAACCTCGACCTGACTTCAGACGCATGAGATCTCAATTCAGCTCTGCAGAGTGTGCCTGCCATGTCCTTGCCCCGAAAGCTAAGCCTAGCTTGTGTTTTCAGACTTCCGTCCTCACTCTCCTGGCCCACAAGCCCTCCAATTTGGGAATTCCGAAGCCACAATGCAGCACTCTGCCTGCCCTCCAGAAGAAAAACTTTGCCCTATGCTGCTAATAAGAAACCCCCAATGATTTTCTAATACATGCCACTCGATTGTAAAGCAATTATACAGCCCACCCTGTATACTAATGCCCTGTCTGGCACAGCCTGAGACAAGACATCCCAAACGACACCCAGACAGCTGGCCCCAACCTGGACACATAGGACCCGCTATGGCTGTAGGTCGTCATCTCTTCCCAACCTCGGTTTTCAGGCTTCAGAACCTAGACCTTATCTCCAATCACTGCCCAGGGGTGAACGTAATGCAGAAATTAGAATTCCTCCTTCCCCATGGCCAGAAACCTTGTGGTTGGCATGTTGTCCAACGTTCAATGTGGGAAAACCTGCATTGTCCGAAAGGCCACGCCAGTGCTTGAGGGCCGCCTAGGGCACAGACATGCATTGTGACCTGCAGCGTGAGTCCCGTATTAAAGTAATGCCTCTCAGTGGCTGGACCAACATCCTGCATATGGGGCTTGTCATATCCATAGGCCCCCAGGCTTAACCAGAGGGCGAGTATTCCAGTTGTCAGTACCCACTGCTATGCTCTAGAATCCCTCTACTGGGGGGACACGTGAAGCAGAAAACAGGACACTTCCCTTCCCACAGAAGGACCCCAAACTCTTGGGGGCTGGACAAACTACCAGAGAGGGAGACTTCTACGACCCATGAGGCAACTCCTACATTAAACGGCCATTGTGGACAAAACATCCAGAGACAAAAGCCTGAGCGACTGCCTCCCTCTCACCCTTCTTTCATATCCAGAGGAGGTCCCCTCATGGACTGTAGATCAGGCCTGCCGTAACCTCGGCCCCAAACCTGAGCTGAGTTAGGGTTTTGGATGTCTGTCTGCACAGCCATGGCCCACACAGCCTCCAGGCTGGGGTCTCTGGAGCCACACCACAGAACTGTGCCTGCTCTCTCCTAAGAAACTGCCCATTCCATTGTCCACAACTCTACAAAATAGTAGAAACCTCAAGGTCCCCAAGGACATCCCACTACCGCAAGCCGCACTGGACAAATAGGGGCATTATGACACAAGCTGAGCAACTACTACCTCCATGCAGACACACAGACAGATATCCGCAGAGACAGAAGATTGAACCAGACAGGCCCCTAGGCCCTATTATGAACTCTTGCTTTGGTGTCCAGGTATCACTCCTCAGAGGCCTGGGTTCGAAGACCAGCATACGGGGCTTTCATGAGGCACCAGACAGAAGACCTCTCATCTCCACATGGGAAGCTTCCTTGTTGGAGTTGTGTCAAGCCTTTCGGGTTGGAGAATCCTGCAGAGTCCCTTAGCTACTGCCACATTCCAAGGTCTCCATGGCCACCAACCCACATTATGACTCATCCTCAGCAGAGTCCTTTTAAACTCAGCCTTCTGGGTAGCTCACCCAAGAGCCCGCAGATTGAGCGTGCCTTGTCTCGACCAGGCAATGGGAAGGTGAGTTGGCGTTTCTCGGCATCCATGCTTAGGCCCCTGCTCTCGAGTCTTTCTGTATGGGGCATCCTGGAACCATCCAATCGTACTCGACTGTCCTGAAGAAGGAAACTTTGAAGTTTGGAGCAGCTCACAACTCCCAGCGTAGGGAAACCTCCCTGGCCTCATGACGCCCCCTCCCCCTTCAGGAAGGGGCCGTCATGGACACAAACTCCAGCTTGAGGCAACATCTGATACTCGCCCTGACCTCAACTGCAGGAGATCTCGATTCAGCCTCTGCAGAGTGGGCCTGCCATGCTCTTGGCCCCAAAACTCATGCTAACTTGTGTTTTCAGACTTCCTTCCTCACAATCCTGGCCACACCCCTCCAGTTTGGCAATTCTGGAGACACAATGCAGCACTCTGCCTGCCCTCCAGAAGAAAAATGTTGCCCTATAGGGCTAACCAGAAACGCCAAATGAGTAACAACCTGCATGCCACTCGACCATACCCCAATTATACAGTCTAGCCTGTGCACTAAAGCCCTGTCTGACACAGCCTGAGGGCAGACCTCCAGTCCAACACCCAGACAGCTGGCCGTACACAGAGCATATCACACCCACAATGGCTTTAGGCCATCATCTCTACCCAACCTCAGTTTTCACCTTCAGAACCTAGACCTTATCTCCACTCACTGCTCAGGAGTGAACGTGATGCAAGAATCAGAACTTCTCCTTCGCCTTGGCAAGAAACCTAGTGGTTGGCATGTTGTCCAATGTTCATTGTAGGAGAAAGCAGCATGGACTATGAGGCCCCACCTATCCCTGAGGACCACAATGTGCACAAACACACATTGAGACCCACAGCGTGAGCCCTATCCTCATGTAAAGCCTCTTAGTGACTGGAACAACAGTCCACATATGGGGCTTGCCAAGCCCCAGTCCCCCAATATCAACAATAGTTCGAGATGTCTAGTCACCCCTACTCAGGGCTCTACTCGGGAATCCCTCTTTGGTGGGACACCTGAGGTAAAAAAAAAAAAAAAAAAAATATATATATATATATATATATATATATATATATATATATATATATATACAGAAAGGACTCTTCCAATCCACAGAATGATCCCAACCACTTGGGATCAGGCCATAGCACCAGAGAAAAAATTGTACATGGCCCTTGAGGACATCCCGAAATTCCACGGCCACCGTTGACACAAAATTCAGAGATAAAAGCCTGAGCAAGCGCCACATACTCGCCCTTTGTTCAAAGCCCGGAAAATTCTAAAGGTCTGTAGATCGAGCCTTCATACATACATCCCCAAACCTAAGCTGAGTTTGTGTTTTCAGACTTCTGTCACCACAGGCATGGCCCACACACCATCCAAGCCGGGGCCCCTGGAGTCACACCTCAGGACTGTGGCTTCCCTCTCCAGGGGAATTCTGCCATTTCCATTGGCCACAACCCTATAGATTAGGAGAATCCTCCAAACTCCCCCAGGCCATCCGAATTGTGTTGGCTGCCCAGGACACACAGGGATGATCTTTCACAAGTTAGGAAACCACCTCCACTCAGACCCAGAGACAGATATCCCCATAGAATAAGATTGAACTGGGCGTGCACTGAGGCCCTAATCAGATCCATTGATTTTGATTCCAGTCATCTCTCCTCAGAGGCCTGGTTTCCAATACTAGCATATGGGAGATTCCTTAGGCACTCATCAAAACAATTCTCTTCTCTACATAGGAAACATACTCTTTAGAACTCCATCAAAACCTCCGGTTATGAACATCCCTCAAGGCGCCGGATCAAGCACCCCATTCCAAGGTCTACATGGACACAAATGCACATTATGACACATCCTCAACTCACCCATTTCAAAACACCCGCCTCGGTTGCTCCCCTAGATCCAGCAGATCGAACTTGCCTTGGCTCTATGAGACACCTGGAATGGGAGGCAGGCTGCCCAGGCATCCATCCTTAGAACCCTGCTCTGGATAACTTCCTTATGGGATGTCCTGGAGCCTTCCAACATGTCTCGACTGTCCCACAGAAGGAATCATTGTGGTTTGGAGCATCTCACAATTCCCATAGTGGGAAAACCTCCATGTCCTCGTGACACCATCCCCTCATGAATGGGCCGTCATGGACAGAAACTCCGACCTAAGAAAACGTCTGATCCTAGCTCTGTCTTCAGGTATACGGGATCTCGAATCATCTCTGCAGAGGGTGCCTGCCGTCCCCTCACCCCGAAATCTAAGTCTGGCTTGTGTTCTCAGAATTTTTTCCTCACACTCCTGGCCCACAAGCCTTCCAGTTTGGGAATGTTGGAACCACTATGTGGCACTGTGTCTTCCCTCCAGAAGAAAAACTTTGCCCTCTGGGGCTACCCAGTAACCACAAATGAGTACCATCCTGCACGAAACTCGACTGCACCCCAATGATGCAGTCTAGCCTGGGCACTAATTCCCTGTCTGCCACAGCCTGAGCCTGCACCTCCCAACCCACACTCAACAGCTGGCCGAACACTGAGCACATCAGACACACCATGGCCTTAGGGCTTCATCTCTTCCCAACCTCAGTTTTCAGGCTTCCGAACCTAGACCTTAAATCCAATCACAGTCCAGGAGTGAAAGTGTTCCAGAAATTAGAACTCCATCTTCCCCATTGCCAGAAAACTTGTGGTTCCCATACTGTGCAACGTTCAGTGTAGGAGAAACCAGCATGGTACATTAGGCCACGCCCTGACTTGAGGGGCTCCTTGGGCACAAAAACACATTGTGAAACTCAGTGTGAGACCTATCCTCAAGGAAGGCCTCGCAGTGTCTGGACCAAGAGCCCACATATGGGGCTTGCCATGTTCTTAGGTCCCAATGTTAACCAGAGGTCTGGTTGTCCAGTTGCCCCCACACACGACTCTGCTCTGGAATCCCTCTTTTGGTGGTCCACCTGAGGAAAAAAACAACAACAAAAAAAAAAACAAAAAAAATAAACAAAAAAAACCAGAAAGGCCTCCTCCCTTCCCACAGAATGACCCCAAACTCTTGGGATCGGGTCAAATCCCCAGAATGGGAGCCTCATCAATGGCCCATGAGGACACCCCGACATTCCATGGCAATCGGTGACACATTTCCAGAAAAAAAAAAAAAAGCATGAGCATGCACATCACATTCGCCCTTTGTTCATATCCCGAAGAGGTCTCCTCACGGTCTATAGATCGGGCCGGCCATACCTACATCCCACAACCTAAGTGGAGTTTGTGTTTTCAGACTTTTGTCCAATTAGCCCTGGACCACACACGCTCCACACTTGGGTCCCTGGAGCCACACCTCAGGACTGTGCTTCCCTTTCAAGGGAATTCTTCCCATTCCATTGGCCACACCTTGCAAATTAGGACAAACCTCCAAAGTCACCGAGGCCATCCCAATAGTGTAGGCTGCCCAGGACAAACAGGGGTGATCTCAAACCAGCTGAGCAACTACCTCCACTCAGACAACAGATGTCCCCAGAGAAGAATATTGAACCGGACATGCCCCTAGGCCCTAATCAGATCCATTGCTTTGGTTTCCAAGCATCTCTCCTCAGAGGCCTCGTTTCCAATACCAGCATATGGTGGTTTCCTGAGGCACCAATAAGAACAAATCTCGTCTCCCCATGGAAAACTTGCTCATTGGAGCTTTGTCATAACCTCCTGTTAGGAGAATCCTTCAGGGCCCTGGTGCCACTGCCCCATACCAAGTTCTCCATGGACTCAAGCCAACATTAAGACCATCCTCAGGAAAGTCCATTTCAACTCAGCCCCCTCTGTTGCTACCCCAAGCCAGCAGATCAAACGTTTCTTGTTGCTAGGAGACAATTGGAATGTGACTGGCTGCCCAGGCATCCATACTTAGAACCCTGTTCTGCAAAAATACCTTATAAGACGTCCTGGAGCCATCCAACAAATCTTAATTGTCCCACAGAAGGAATCCTTGCGGTTTGGAGCATCTCACAACTCCAATAGTGGGAAAACCCCCATGGCCTCATAATGCCCCCCCCCCTTCTTGATGGGGCCAACATGGACAGAAACACAAACCTGAGCCAAAGTCTGAACCTCGACCTGACTTCAGACACATGAGATCTCAATTCAGCTCTGCAGTGTGTGCCTGCCATGTCCTTGCCCTGAAACCTAAGCCTAGCTTGTGTTCTCAGACTTCCGTCCTCACTCTCCTGGCCCACAAGCCCTCCAGTTTGGGAATTCTGAAGCCACAATGCAGCACTCTGCCTGCCCTCCAGAAGAAAAACTTTGCCCTATGCTGCTAATAAGAAAACCCAAATGATTTTCTAATGCATGCCACTCGTTTGTAAAGCAATTATACAGCCCACCCTGTATACTAATGCCCTGTCTGGCACAGCATGAGACAAGACTTCCCAAACGACACTCAGACACCTGGCCCCAACCTGGACACATAGGACCCGGTATGGCTGTAGGTCGTCATCTCTTCCCAACCTCGGTTTTCAGGCTTCAGAACCTAGACCTTATCTCCAATCACTGCCCAGGGGTGAACGTGATGCAGAAATTAGAATTCCTCCTTCCCCATGGCCAGAAACCTTGTGGTTGGCATGTTGTCCAACGTTCAATGTGGGAAAACCTGCATTGTCCGAAAGGCCACGCCAGTGCTTGAGGGCCGTCTAGGGCACAGACATGCATTGTGACCTGCAGCGTGAGTCCCGTATTAAAGTAACGCCTCTCAGTGGCTGGACCAAGATCCTGCATATGGGGCTTGTCATATCCATAGGCCCCCCAGGCTTAACCAGAGGGCGAGTATTCCAGTTGTCAGTACCCACTGCTATGCTCTTGAATCCCTCTACTGGGGGGACACATGAAGCAGAAAACAGGACACTTCCCTTCCCACAGAAGGACCCCAAACTCTTGGGGGCTGGACAAACTACCAGAGAGGGAGACTTCTACGACCCATGAGGCAACTCCTACATTAAACGGCCATTGTGGACAAAACATCCAGAGACAAAAGCCTGAGCGACTGCCTCCCTCTCACCCTTCTTTCATATCCAGAGGAGCTCCCCTCATGGACTGTATATCAGGCCTGCCGTAACCTCGGCCCCAAACCTGAGCTGAGTTAGGGTTTTTGGATGTCTGTCTGCACAGCCATGGCCCACACAGCCTCCAGGCTGGGGTCTCTGGAGCCACACCACAGAACTTTGCCTGCTCTCTCCTCAGAAACTGCCCATTCCATTGGCCACAACTCTACAAAATAGTAGAAACCTCAAGGTCCCCAAGGACATCCCACTACCGCAAGCCGCACTGGACAAATAGGGGCATTATGACACAAGCTGAGCAACTACTACCTCCATGCAGACACACAGACAGATATCCGCAGAGACAGAAGATTGAACCAGACAGGCCCCTAGGCCCTATTATGAACTCTTGCTTTGGTGTCCAGGTATCACTCCTCAGAGGCCTGGGTTCGAAGACCAGCCTACGGGGCTTTCCTGAGGCATCAGACAGAAGACATCTCATCTCCACATGGGAAGCTTCCTTGTTGGAGTTGTGTCAAGCCCTTCGGGTGGAGAATCCTGCAGAGTCCCTTAGCTACTGCCACATTCCAAGGTCTCCATGGCCACCAACCCACATTATGACTCATCCTCAGGAGAGTCCATTTAAACTCAGCCTTCTGGGTAGCTCACCCAAGAGCCCGCAGATTGAGCGTGCCTTGTCTCGACCAGGCAATGGGAAGGTGAGTTGGCGTTTCTCGGCATCCATGCTTAGGCCCCTGCTCTCGAGTCTTTCTGTATGGGGCATCCTGGAACCATCCAATCGTACTCGACTGTCCTGAAGAAGGAAACTTTGAAGTTTGGAGCAGCTCACAACTCCCAGCGTAGGGAAACCTCCCTGGCCTCATGACGCCCCCACCCCCTTCAGGAAGGGGCCGTCATGGACACAAACTCCAGCTTGAGGCAACATCTGATACTCGCCCTGACCTCACCTGCAGGAGAACTCGATTCAGCCTCTGCAGAGTGGGCCTGCCATGCTCTTGGCCCCAAAACTCGTGCTAGCTTGTGTTTTCAGACTTCCTTCCTCACAATCCTGGCCACACCCCTCCAGTTTGGCAATTCTGGAGACACAATGCAGCACTCTGCCTGCCCTCCAGAAGAAAAATGTTGCCCTATAGGGCTAACCAGAAACGCCAAATGAGTAACAACCTGCATGCCACTCGACCATACCCCAATTATACAGTCTAGCCTGTGCACTAAAGCCCTGTCTGAAACAGCCTCAGGGCAGACCTCCAGTCCAACACCCAGACAGCTGGCCGTACACAGAGCATTTCACACCCACAATGGTTTTAGGCCATCATCTCTACCCAACCTCAGTTTTCACCATCAGAACCTAGACCTTATCTCCACTCACTGCTCAGGAGTGAACGTGATGCAAGAATCAGAACTTCTCCTTCGCCTTGGCAAGAAACCTAGTGGTTGGCATGTTGTCCAATGTTCATTGTAGGAGAAAGCAGCATGGACTATGGGGCCCCACCAATCCCTGTGGGACACAATTTGCACAAACACACATTGTGACCCTCAGCGTGAGCCCTATCCTCATGTAAAGCCTCTTAGTGACTGGAACAACAGCCCACAAATGGGCCTTGCCAAGCCCCTAGTCCCCCAATCTCAACCAGAGTTCGAGATTTCTAGTCACCCCTACTCAGGGCTCTACTCTGGAATTCCTCTTTGGTGGGACAACTGAGGTAAAAAAAAAATATATATATATATATATATATATATGTATATATATTCTGTATATATATATATATATATATATAGAAAGGACTCTTCCAATCCACAGAATGATCCCAACCACTTGGGATCAGGCCATATGACCAGAGAAAGAATTGTCCATGGCCCTTGAGGACATCCCGAAATTCCACAGCCACCGTTGACACAAAATCCAGAGACAAAACCCTGAGCAAGCGCCACCTACTCGCCCTTTGTTCATAGCCCGAAAATTCGCACGGTCTGTTGATCGAGCCTTCATACATACATACCCAAACATAAGCTGAGTTTGTGTTTTCAGAATTCTGTCCCCACAGTCCTGGCCCACAGACCATCCAAGCTGGGGCCCCTGGAGCCACACCTCAGGACTGTGGCTTCCCTCTCCAGGGGAATTCTGCCATTTCCATTGGCCACAACCCTATAGATTAGGAGAATCCTCCAAACTCCCCCAGGCCATCTGAATTGTTTTGGCTGCCCAGGACACACAGGGATGATCTTTCACAAGTTAGGAAACCACCTCCACTCAGACCCAGAGACAGATATCCCCATAGAATAAGATTGAACTGGACGGGCACTTAGGCCCTAATCAGATCCATTGCTTTTGATTCCAGTCATCTCTCCTCAGAGTCCTGGTTTCCAATACCAGCATATGGGAGATTCCTTAGGCACTCATCAAAACAATTCTCTTCTCTACATAGGAAACATACTCTTTAGAGCTCCATCAAAACCTCCGGTTATGAACATCCCTCAAGGCGCCGGATCAAGCACCCCATTCCAAGGTCTACATGGACACAAATGCACATTATGACCCATCCTCAACTCACCCATTTCAACACACCCGCCTCCGTTGCTCCCCTAGATCCAGCAGATCGAACTTGCCTTGGCTCTATGAGATACCTGGAATGGGAGGTAGACTGCCCAGGCATCCATCCTTAGAACCCTGCTCTGGATAACTTCCTTATGGGATGTCCTGGAGCCGTCCAACATGTCTCGACTGTCCCACAGAAGGAATCATTGTGGTTTGGAGCATCTCACAATTCCCATCGTGGGAAAACCTCCATGTCCTCGTGACACCCTCCCCTTCATGAATGGGCCGTCATGGACAGAAACTCCGACCTAAGAAAACGTCTGATCCTAGCTCTGTCTTCAGGAATACGGGATCTCAAATCATCTCTGCAGAGGGTGCCTGCCGTCCCCTCACTCTGAAATCTAAGTCTGGCTTGTGTTCTCAGAATTTTTCCTCACACTCCCGGCCCACAAGCCTTCCAGTTTGGGAATTCTGGAGCCACTATGTGGCACTGTGTCTTCCCTCCAGAAGAAAAACTTTGCCCTCTGGGGCTACCCAGTAACCACAAATGAGTACCATCCTGCACGAAACTCGACTGCACCCCAATGATACAGTCTAGCCTGGGAACTAATTCCCTGTCTGCCACAGCCTGAGCCTGCACCTCCCAACCCACACTCAACAGCTGGCCGAACACTGAGCACATCAGACACACCATGGCCTTAGGGCTTCATCTCTTCCCAACCTCAGTTTTCAGGCTTCAGAACCTAGACCTTAAATCCAATCACAGTCCAGGAGAGACAGTGTTGCAGAAATTAGAACTCCATCTTCCCCATGGCCAGAAAACTTGTGGTTCCCATACTGTGCAACGTTCCGTGTAGGAGAAACCAGCATGGTACATTAGGCCACGCCTTGACTTGAGGGGCTCCTTGGGCACAAAAACACATTGTGAAACTCAGTGTGAGACCTATCCTCAAGGAAGGCCTATCAGTGTCTGGACCAAGAGCCCACATATGGGGCTTGCCATGTTCTTAGGTCCCAATGTTAACCATAGTTATGGTTGTGCAGTTGCCCCCACCCACGACTCTGCTCTGGAATCCCTCTTTTGGTGGTCCACCTGAGGTAAAAACACAAAAAACAAAAACAAAAAAAAATAAACAAAAAAAACCAGACAGGCCTCCTCCCTTCCCACAGAATGACCCCAAACTCTTGGGTTCGGGTCAAATCCCCAGAAAGGGAGCCTCATCGATGGCCCATGAGGACCCCCCGACATTCCATGGCAATCGGTGACACATTTCCAGAAAAAAAAAAAAAAAAGAACATGAGCATGCACATCACATTCGCCCTTTGTTCATATCCCGAAGAGGTCTCCTCACGGTCTATAGATCGGGCCGGCCACACCTACATCCCCCAACCTAAGAGGAGTTTGTGTTTTCAGACTTTTGTCCAAATAGCCCTGGACCACACACGCTCCACACTTGGGTCCCTGGAGCCACACCTCAGGACTGTGCTTCCCTTTCAAGGGAATTCTTCCCATTCCATTGGCCACAACCTTTAAATTCGGAAAAACCTCCAAAGTCACCGAGGCCATCCCAATAGTGTAGGCCGCCCATGACAAACATGGGTGATCTCAAAACAGCTGAGTAACTAACTCCACTCAGACAACAGATGTCCCCAGAGAAGAATATTGAACCGGACAGGCCCCTAGGCCCTAATCAGATCCATTGCTTTGGTTTCCAGGCATCTCTCCTCAGAGGCCTCGTTTCCAATACCAGCATATGGTGGTTTCCTGAGGCACCAATAAGAACAAATCTCGTCTCCCCATGGAAAACTTGCTCATTGGAGCTTTGTCATAACCTCTGGTTAGGAGAATCCTTCAGGGCCCTGGTGCCACTACCCCATACCTAGGTCTCCATGGACTCAAACCAACATTAAGACCATCCTCAGGAAAGTCCATTTCTACTCAGCCCCCTCTGTGGCTACCCCAAGCCAGAAGATCAAACGTTTCTTGTTGCCAGGAGACAATTGGAATGTGAGGCTGGCTGCCCAGGCATCCATACTTAGAACCCTGTTCTGGAAAAATACCTTATAAGACGTCCTGGAGCCATCCAACAAATCTTAATTGTCCCACAGAAGGAATCCTTGCGGTTTGGAGCATCTCACAACTCCAATAGTGGGAAAACCCCCATGGCCTCATAATGCCGCCCCTTCCTGATGGGGCCAACATGGACAGAAACTCAATCCTGAGCGAAAGTCTGAACCTCGACCTGACTTCAGACGCATGAGATCTCAATTCAGCTCTGCAGAGTGTGCCTGCCATGTCCTTGCCCCAAAACCTAAGCCTAGCTTGTGTTCTCAGAATTCTGTCCTCACTCTCCTGGCCCATAAGCCCTCCAGTTTGGGAATTCCGAAGCCACAATGCAGCACTCTGCCTGCCCTCCAGAAGAAAATCTTTGCCCTATGCTGCTAATAAGAAACCCCCAATGATTTTCTAATGCATGCCACTCGATTGTAAAGCAATTATACAGCCCACCCTGTATACTAATGCCCTGTCTGGCACAGCCTGAAACAAAACATCCCAAACGACACCCAGACAGCTGGCCCCAACCTGGACACATAGGACCCGCTATGGCTGTAGGTCGTCATCTCTTCCCAACCTCGGTTTCCAGGCTTCAGAACCTAGACCTTATCTCCAATCACTGCCCAGGGGTGAACGTGATGCAGAAATTAGAATTCCTCTTTCCCCATGGCCAGAAACCTTGTGGTTGGCATGTTGTCCAACGTTCAATGTGGGAAAACCTGCATTGTCCGAAAGGCCACGCCAGTGCTTGAGGGCCGCCTAGGGCACAGACATGCATTGTGACCTGCAGCGTGAGTCCCGTATTAAAGTAACGCCTCTCAGTGGCTGGACCAAGATCCTGCATATGGGGCTTGTCATATCCATAGGCCCCCAGGCTTAACCAGAGGGCGAGTATTCCAGTTGTCAGTACCCACTGCTATGCTCTAGAATCCCTCTACTGGGGGGACACATGAAGCAGAAAACAGGACACTTCCCTTCCCACAGAATGAACCCAAACTCTTGGGGGCTGGACAAACTACCAGAGAGGGAGACTTCTACGACCCGTGAGGCAACTCCTACATTAAACGGCCATTGTGGACAAAACATCCAGAGAGAAAAGCCTGAGCGACTGCCTCCCTCTCACCCTTCTTTCATATCCAGAGGAGCTCCCCTCATGGACTGTAGATCAGGCCTGCCGTAACCTCGGCCCCAATCCTGAGCTGAGTTAGGGTTTTTGGATGTCTGTCTGCACAGCCATGGCCCACACAGCCTCCAGGCTGGGGTCTCTGGAGCCACACCACAGAACTGTGCCTGCTCTCTCCTAAGAAACTGCCCATTCCATTGGCCACTACTCTACAAAATAGTAGAAACCTCAAGGTCCCCAAGGACATCCCACTACCGCAAGCCGCACTGGACAAATAGGGGCATTATACACAAGCTGAGCAACTACTACCTCCATGCAGACACACAGACAGATATCCGCAGAGACAGAAGATTGAACCAGGCAGGCCCCGAGGCCCTATTATGAACTCTTGCTTTGGTGTCCAGGTATCACTCCTCAGAGGCCTGGGTTCGAAGACCAGCATACGGGGCTTTCCTGAGGCACCAGACAGAAGACCTCTCATCTCCACATGGGAAGCTTCATGTTGGAGTTGTGTCAAGCCCTTCGGGTTGGAGAATCCTGCAGAGTCCCTTAGCTACTGCCACATTCCAAGGTCTCCATGGCCACCAACCCACATTATGACTCATCCTCAGCAGAGTCCTTTTAAACTCAGCCTTCTGGGTAGCTCACCCAAGAGCCCGCAGATTGAGCGTGCCTTGTCTCGACCAGGCAATGGGAAGGTGAGTTGGCGTTTCTCGGCATCCATGCTTAGGGCCCTGCTCTCGTGTCTTTCTGTATGGGGCATCCTGGAACCATCCAATAGTACTCGACTGTCCTGAAGAAGGAAACTTTGAAGTTTGGAGCAGCTCACAACTCCCAGCGTAGGGAAACCTCCCTGGCCTCATGACGCCCCCACCCCCTTCAGGAAGGGGCCGTCATGGACACAAACTCCAGCTTGAGGCAACATCTGATACTCGCCCTGACCTCACCTGCAGGAGATCTCGATTCAGCCTCTGCAGAGTGGGCCTGCCATGCTCTTGGCCCCAAAACTCATGCTAGCTTGTGTTTTCAGACTTCCTTCCTCACAATCCTGGCCACACCCCTCCAGTTTGGCAATTCTGGAGACACAATGCAGCACTCTGCCTGTCCTCCAGAAAAATGTTGCCCTATAGGGCTAACCAGAAACGCCAAATGAGTAACAACCTGCATGCCACTCGACCATACCCCAATTATACAGTCTAGCCTGTGCACTAAAGCCCACTCTGACACAGCCTGAGGGCAGACCTCCAGTCCAACACCCAGACAGCTGGCCGTACACAGAGCATATCACACCCACAATGGCTTTAGGCCATCATCTCTACCCAACCTCAGTTTTCACCTTCAGAACCTAGACCTTATCTCCACTCACTGCTCAGGAGTGAACTTGATGCAAGAATCAGAACTTCTCCTTCGCCTTGGCAAGAAACCTAGTGGTTGGCATGTTGTCCAATGTTCATTGTAGGAGAAAGCAGCATGGACTATGAGGCCCCACTTATCCCTGAGGGCCATAATTTGCACAAACACACATTGTGACCCTCAGCGTGAGCCCTATCCTCATGTAAAGCCTCTTAGTGACTGGAACAACAGCCCACATATGGGGCTTGCCAGGCCCCTAGTCCCCCAATCTCAACCAGAGTTCGAGATGTCTAGTCACCCCTACTCAGGGCTCTTCTCTGGAATCCCTCTTTGGTGGGACACCTGAGGTAAAAAAAAAAAAATATATATATATATATATATATATATATATATATATATATATATACACACACAGAAAGGACTCTTCCAATCCACAGAATGATCCCAACCACTTGGGATCAGGCCATATCACCAGAGAAAGAATTGTCCATGGCCCTTGAGGACATCCCGAAATTCCACGGCCACCGTTGACACAAAATCCAGAGACAAAACCCTGAGCAAGCGCCACATACTCGCCCTTTGTTCATAGCCCGGAAAATTCTCACGGTCTGTTGATCGAGCCTTCATACATACATACCCAAACATAAGCTGAGTTTGTGTTTTCAGAATTCTGTCCCCACAGTCCTGGCCCACAGACCATCCAAGCTGGGGCCCCTGGAGCCACACCTCAGGACTGTGGCTTCCCTCTCCTGGGGAATTCTGCCATTTCCATTGGCCACAACCCTATAGATTAGGAGAATCCTCCAAACTCCCCCAGGCCATCCGAATTATGTTGGCTGCCCAGGACAAACAGGGATGATCTTTCACAAGTTAGGAAACTACCACCACTCAGACCCAGAGACAGATATCCCCATAGAATTAGATTGAACTGGACAGGCACTTATGTCCTAATCAGATCCATTGCTTTTGATTCCAGTCATCTCTCCTCAGAGGCCTGGTTTCCAATACCAGCATATGGGAGATTCCTTAGGCACTCATCAAAACAATTCTCTTCTCTACATAGGAAACATACTCTTTAGAGCTCCATCAAAACCTCCGGTTATGAACATCCATCAAGGCCCCGGATCAAGCACCCCATTCCAAGGTCTACATGGACACAAATGCACATTATGACCCATCCTCAACTCACCCATTTCAAAACACCCGCCTCGGTTGCTCCCCTAATCCAGCAGATCGAATATGCCTTGGCTCTATGAGACACCTGGAATGGGAGGCAGGCTGCCCAGGCATCCATCCTTAGAACCCTGCTCTGGATAATTTCCTTATGGGATGTCCTGGAGCCATCCAACAGGTCTCGACTGTTCCACAGAAGGAATCATTGCGGTTTGGAGCATCTCACAATTCCCATCGTGGGAAAACCTCCATGTCCTCGTTACACCCTCCCCTTCATGAAGGGGCAGTCGTGGACAGAGACTCCGATCTAAGCCAACGTCTGATCCTAGCTCTTTCTTCAGGTATACGGGATCTCAAATCATCTCTGCAGAGGGTGCCTGCCGTCCCCTCACCCCGAAATCTAAGTCTGGCTTGTGTTCTCAGAATTTTTTCCACACACTCCTGGCCCACAAGCCTTCCAGTTTGGGAATTCTGGAGACACTATGTGGCACTGTGTCTTCCCTCCAGAAGAAAAACTTTGCCCTCTGGGGCTACCCAGTAACCACAAATGAGTACTATCCTGCACGAAACTCGACTTCACCCCAATGATACAGTCTAGCCTGGGCACTTATTCCCTGTCTGCCACAGCCTGAGCCTGCACCTCCCAACCCACACTCAACAGCTGGCCGAACACTGAGCACATCAGACACACCATGGCCTTAGGGCTTCATCTCTTCCCAAGCTCAGTTTTCAGGCTTCAGAACCTAGACCTTAAATCCAATCACAGTCCAGGAGTGAAAGTGTTGCAGAAATTAGAACTCCATCTTCCCCATGGCCAGAAAACTTGTGGTTCCCATACTGTGCAACGTTCCGTGTAGGAGAAACCAGCATGGTACATTAGGCCACGCCTTGACTTGAGGGGCTCCTTGGGCACAAAAACACATTGTGAAACTCAGTGTGAGACCTATCCTCAAGGAAGGCCTATCAGTGTCTGGACCAAGAGCCCACATATGGGGCTTGCCATGTTCTTAGGTCCCAATGTTAACCATAGTTATGGTTGTGCAGTTGCCCCCACCCACGACTCTGCTCTGGAATCCCTCTTTTGGTGGTCCACCTGAGGTAAAAACACAAAAAACAAAAACAAAAAAAATAAACAAAAAAAACCAGACAGGCCTCCTCCCTTCCCACAGAATGACCCCAAACTCTTGGGTTCGGGTCAAATCCCCAGAAAGGGAGCCTCATCGATGGCCCATGAGGACCCCCCGACATTCCATGGCAATCGGTGACACATTTCCAGAAAAAAAAAAAAAAAAACATGAGCATGCACATCACATTCGCCCTTTGTTCATATCCCGAAGAGGTCTCCTCACGGTCTATAGATCGGGCCGGCCACACCTACATCCCCCAACCTAAGAGGAGTTTGTGTTTTCAGACTTTTGTCCAAATAGCCCTGGACCACACACGCTCCACACTTGGGTCCCTGGAGCCACACCTCAGGACTGTGCTTCCCTTTCAAGGGAATTCTTCCCATTCCATTGGCCACAACCTTTAAATTCGGAAAAACCTCCAAAGTCACCGAGGCCATCCCAATAGTGTAGGCCGCCCATGACAAACAGGGGTGATCTCAAAACAGCTGAGTAACTAACTCCACTCAGACAACAGATGTCCCCAGAGAAGAATATTGAACCGGACAGGCCCCTAGGCCCTAATCAGATCCATTGCTTTGGTTTCCAGGCATCTCTCCTCAGAGGCCTCGTTTCCAATACCAGCATATGGTGGTTTCCTGAGGCACCAATAAGAACAAATCTCGTCTCCCCATGGAAAACTTGCTCATTGGAGCTTTGTCATAACCTCTGGTTAGGAGAATCCTTCAGGGCCCTGGTGCCACTACCCCATACCTAGGTCTCCATGGACTCAAACCAACATTAAGACCATCCTCAGGAAAGTCCATTTCTACTCAGCCCCCTCTGTGGCTACCCCAAGCCAGAAGATCAAACGTTTCTTGTTGCTAGGAGACAATTGGAATGTGAGGCTGGCTGCCCAGGCATCCATACTTAGAACCCTGTTCTGGAAAAATACCTTATAAGACGTCCTGGAGCCATCCAACAAATCTTAATTGTCCCACAGAAGGAATCCTTGCGGTTTGGAGCATCTCACAACTCCAATAGTGGGAAAACCCCCATGGCCTCATAATGCCGCCCCTTCCTGATGGGGCCAACATGGACAGAAACTCAATCCTGAGCGAAAGTCTGAACCTCGACCTGACTTCAGACGCATGAGATCTCAATTCAGCTCTGCAGAGTGTGCCTGCCATGTCCTTGCCCCAAAACCTAAGCCTAGCTTGTGTTCTCAGAATTCTGTCCTCACTCTCCTGGCCCATAAGCCCTCCAGTTTGGGAATTCCGAAGCCACAATGCAGCACTCTGCCTGCCCTCCAGAAGAAAATCTTTGCCCTATGCTGCTAATAAGAAACCCCCAATGATTTTCTAATGCATGCCACTCGATTGTAAAGCAATTATACAGCCCACCCTGTATACTAATGCCCTGTCTGGCACAGCCTGAAACAAAACATCCCAAACGACACCCAGACAGCTGGCCCCAACCTGGACACATAGGACCCGCTATGGCTGTAGGTCGTCATCTCTTCCCAACCTCGGTTTCCAGGCTTCAGAACCTAGACCTTATCTCCAATCACTGCCCAGGGGTGAACGTGATGCAGAAATTAGAATTCCTCTTTCCCCATGGCCAGAAACCTTGTGGTTGGCATGTTGTCCAACGTTCAATGTGGGAAAACCTGCATTGTCCGAAAGGCCACGCCAGTGCTTGAGGGCCGCCTAGGGCACAGACATGCATTGTGACCTGCAGCGTGAGTCCCGTATTAAAGTAACGCCTCTCAGTGGCTGGACCAAGATCCTGCATATGGGGCTTGTCATATCCATAGGCCCCCAGGCTTAACCAGAGGGCGAGTATTCCAGTTGTCAGTACCCACTGCTATGCTCTAGAATCCCTCTACTGGGGGGACACATGAAGCAGAAAACAGGACACTTCCCTTCCCACAGAATGAACCCAAACTCTTGGGGGCTGGACAAACTACCAGAGAGGGAGACTTCTACGACCCGTGAGGCAACTCCTACATTAAACGGCCATTGTGGACAAAACATCCAGAGACAAAAGCCTGAGCGACTGCCTCCCTCTCACCCTTCTTTCATATCCAGAGGAGCTCCCCTCATGGACTGTAGATCAGGCCTGCCGTAACCTCGGCCCCAATCCTGAGCTGAGTTAGGGTTTTTGGATGTCTGTCTGCACAGCCATGGCCCACACAGCCTCCAGGCTGGGGTCTCTGGAGCCACACCACAGAACTGTGCCTGCTCTCTCCTAAGAAACTGCCCATTCCATTGGCCACTACTCTACAAAATAGTAGAAACCTCAAGGTCCCCAAGGACATCCCACTACCGCAAGCCGCACTGGACAAATAGGGGCATTATGACACAAGCTGAGCAACTACTACCTCCATGCAGACACACAGACAGATATCCGCAGAGACAGAAGATTGAACCAGACAGGCCCCGAGGCCCTATTATGAACTCTTGCTTTGGTGTCCAGGTATCACTCCTCAGAGGCCTGGGTTCGAAGACCAGCATACGGGGCTTTCCTGAGGCACCAGACAGAAGACCTCTCATCTCCACATGGGAAGCTTCATGTTGGAGTTGTGTCAAGCCCTTCGGGTTGGAGAATCCTGCAGAGTCCCTTAGCTACTGCCACATTCCAAGGTCTCCATGGCCACCAACCCACATTATGACTCATCCTCAGCAGAGTCCTTTTAAACTCAGCCTTCTGGGTAGCTCACCCAAGAGCCCGCAGATTGAGCGTGCCTTGTCTCGACCAGGCAATGGGAAGGTGAGTTGGCGTTTCTCGGCATCCATGCTTAGGGCCCTGCTCTCGTGTCTTTCTGTATGGGGCATCCTGGAACCATCCAATAGTACTCGACTGTCCTGAAGAAGGAAACTTTGAAGTTTGGAGCAGCTCACAACTCCCAGCGTAGGGAAACCTCCCTGGCCTCATGACGCCCCCACCCCCTTCAGGAAGGGGCCGTCATGGACACAAACTCCAGCTTGAGGCAACATCTGATACTCGCCCTGACCTCACCTGCAGGAGATCTCGATTCAGCCTCTGCAGAGTGGGCCTGCCATGCTCTTGGCCCCAAAACTCATGCTAGCTTGTGTTTTCAGACTTCCTTCCTCACAATCCTGGCCACACCCCTCCAGTTTGGCAATTCTGGAGACACAATGCAGCACTCTGCCTGTCCTCCAGAAAAATGTTGCCCTATAGGGCTAACCAGAAACGCCAAATGAGTAACAACCTGCATGCCACTCGACCATACCCCAATTATACAGTCTAGCCTGTGCACTAAAGCCCACTCTGACACAGCCTGAGGGCAGACCTCCAGTCCAACACCCAGACAGCTGGCCGTACACAGAGCATATCACACCCACAATGGCTTTAGGCCATCATCTCTACCCAACCTCAGTTTTCACCTTCAGAACCTAGACCTTATCTCCACTCACTGCTCAGGAGTGAACTTGATGCAAGAATCAGAACTTCTCCTTCGCCTTGGCAAGAAACCTAGTGGTTGGCATGTTGTCCAATGTTCATTGTAGGAGAAAGCAGCATGGACTATGAGGCCCCACCTATCCCTGAGGGCCAAAATTTGCACAAACACACATTGTGACCCTCAGCGTGAGCCCTATCCTCATGTAAAGCCTCTTAGTGACTGGAACAACAGCCCACATATGGGGCTTGCCAGGCCCCTAGTCCCCCAATCTCAACCAGAGTTCGAGATGTCTAGTCACCCCTACTCAGGGCTCTTCTCTGGAATCCCTCTTTGGTGGGACACCTGAGGTAAAAAAAAATATATATATATATATATATATATATATATATATATATATATATATATATATACAGAAAGGACTCTTCCAATCCACAGAATGATCCCAACCACTTGGGATCAGGCCATATCACCAGAGAAAGAATTGTCCATGGCCCTTGAGGACATCCCGAAATTCCACGGCCACCGTTGACACAAAATCCAGAGACAAAACCCTGAGCAAGCGCCACATACTCGCCCTTTGTTCATAGCCCGGAAAATTCTCACGGTCTGTTGATCGAGCCTTCATACATACATACCCAAACATAAGCTGAGTTTGTGTTTTCAGAATTCTGTCCCCACAGTCCTGGCCCACAGACCATCCAAGCTGGGGCCCCTGGAGCCACACCTCAGGACTGTGGCTTCCCTCTCCTGGGGAATTCTGCCATTTCCATTGGCCACAACCCTATAGATTAGGAGAATCCTCCAAACTCCCCCAGGCCATCCGAATTATGTTGGCTGCCCAGGACAAACAGGGATGATCTTTCACAAGTTAGGAAACTACCACCACTCAGACCCAGAGACAGATATCCCCATAGAATTAGATTGAACTGGACAGGTACTTATGTCCTAATCAGATCCATTGCTTTTGATTCCAGTCATCTCTCCTCAGAGGCCTGGTTTCCAATACCAGCATATGGGAGATTCCTTAGGCACTCATCAAAACAATTCTCTTCTCTACATAGGAAACATACTCTTTAGAGCTCCATCAAAACCTCCGGTTATGAACATCCATCAAGGCCCCGGATCAAGCACCCCATTCCAAGGTCTACATGGACACAAATGCACATTATGACCCATCCTCAACTCACCCATTTCAAAACACCCGCCTCGGTTGCTCCCCTAATCCAGCAGATCGAATATGCCTTGGCTCTATGAGACACCTGGAATGGGAGGCAGGCTGCCCAGGCATCCATCCTTAGAACCCTGCTCTGGATAATTTCCTTATGGGATGTCCTGGAGCCATCCAACAGGTCTCGACTGTTCCACAGAAGGAATCATTGCGGTTTGGAGCATCTCACAATTCCCATCGTGGGAAAACCTCCATGTCCTCGTTACACCCTCCCCTTCATGAAGGGGCCGTCGTGGACAGAGACTCCGATCTAAGCCAACGTCTGATCCTAGCTCTTTCTTCAGGTATACGGGATCTCAAATCATCTCTGCAGAGGGTGCCTGCCGTCCCCTCACCCCGAAATCTAAGTCTGGCTTGTGTTCTCAGAATTTTTTCCACACACTCCTGGCCCACAAGCCTTCCAGTTTGGGAATTCTGGAGACACTATGTGGCACTGTGTCTTCCCTCCAGAAGAAAAACTTTGCCCTCTGGGGCTACCCAGTAACCACAAATGAGTACTATCCTGCACGAAACTCGACTTCACCCCAATGATACAGTCTAGCCTGGGCACTTATTCCCTGTCTGCCACAGCCTGAGCCTGCACCTCCCAACCCACACTCAACAGCTGGCCGAACACTGAGCACATCAGACACACCATGGCCTTAGGGCTTCATCTCTTCCCAAGCTCAGTTTTCAGGCTTCAGAACCTAGACCTTAAATCCAATCACAGTCCAGGAGTGAAAGTGTTGCAGAAATTAGAACTCCATCTTCCCCATGGCCAGAAAACTTGTGGTTCCCATACTGTGCAACGTTCCGTGTAGGAGAAACCAGCATGGTACATTAGGCCACGCCTTGACTTGAGGGGCTCCTTGGGCACAAAAACACATTGTGAAACTCAGTGTGAGACCTATCCTCAAGGAAGGCCTATCAGTGTCTGGACCAAGAGCCCACATATGGGGCTTGCCATGTTCTTAGGTCCCAATGTTAACCATAGTTATGGTTGTGCAGTTGCCCCCACCCACGACTCTGCTCTGGAATCCCTCTTTGGTGGTCCACCTGAGGTAAAAACACAAAAAACAAAAACAAAAAAAATAAACAAAAAAAAACAGACAGGCCTCCTCCCTTCCCACAGAATGACCCCAAACTCTTGGGTTCGGGTCAAATCCCCAGAAAGGGAGCCTCATCGATGGCCCATGAGGACCCCCCGACATTCCATGGCAATCGGTGACACATTTCCAGAAAAAAAAAAAAAAACATGAGCATGCACATCACATTCGCCCTTTGTTCATATCCCGAAGAGGTCTCCTCACGGTCTATAGATCGGGCCGGCCACACCTACATCCCCCAACCTAAGAGGAGTTTGTGTTTTCAGACTTTTGTCCAAATAGCCCTGGACCACACACGCTCCACACTTGGGTCCCTGGAGCCACACCTCAGGACTGTGCTTCCCTTTCAAGGGAATTCTTCCCATTCCATTGGCCACAACCTTTAAATTCGGAAAAACCTCCAAAGTCACCGAGGCCATCCCAATAGTGTAGGCCGCCCATGACAAACAGGGGTGATCTCAAAACAGCTGAGTAACTAACTCCACTCAGACAACAGATGTCCCCAGAGAAGAATATTGAACCGGACAGGCCCCTAGGCCCTAATCAGATCCATTGCTTTGGTTTCCAGGCATCTCTCCTCAGAGGCCTCGTTTCCAATACCAGCATATGGTGGTTTCCTGAGGCACCAATAAGAACAAATCTCGTCTCCCCATGGAAAACTTGCTCATTGGAGCTTTGTCATAACCTCTGGTTAGGAGAATCCTTCAGGGCCCTGGTGCCACTACCCCATACCTAGGTCTCCATGGACTCAAACCAACATTAAGACCATCCTCAGGAAAGTCCATTTCTACTCAGCCCCCTCTGTTGCTACCCCAAGCCAGCAGATCAAACGTTTCTTGTTGCTAGGAGACAATTGGAATGTGAGGCTGGCTGCCCAGGCATCCATACTTAGAACCCTGTTCTGGAAAAATACCTTATAAGACGTCCTGGAGCCATCCAACAAATCTTAATTGTCCCACAGAAGGAATCCTTGCGGTTTGGAGCATCTCACAACTCCAATAGTGGGAAAACCCCCATAGCCTCATAATGCCGCCCCTTCCTGATGGGGCCAACATGGACAGAAACTCAATCCTGAGCGAAAGTCTGAACCTCGACCTGACTTCAGACGCATGAGATCTCAATTCAGCTCTGCAGAGTGTGCCTGCCATGTCCTTGCCCCAAAACCTAAGCCTAGCTTGTGTTCTCAGAATTCTGTCCTCACTCTCCTGGCCCATAAGCCCTCCAGTTTGGGAATTCCGAAGCCACAATGCAGCACTCTGCCTGCCCTCCAGAAGAAAATCTTTGCCCTATGCTGCTAATAAGAAACCCCCAATGATTTTCTAATGCATGCCACTCGATTGTAAAGCAATTATACAGCCCACCCTGTATACTAATGCCCTGTCTGGCACAGCCTGAAACAAAACATCCCAAACGACACCCAGACAGCTGGCCCCAACCTGGACACATAGGACCCGCTATGGCTGTAGGTCGTCATCTCTTCCCAACCTCGGTTTCCAGGCTTCAGAACCTAGACCTTATCTCCAATCACTGCCCAGGGGTGAACGTGATGCAGAAATTAGAATTCCTCTTTCCCCATGGCCAGAAACCTTGTGGTTGGCATGTTGTCCAACGTTCAATGTGGGAAAACCTGCATTGTCCGAAAGGCCACGCCAGTGCTTGAGGGCCGCCTAGGGCACAGACATGCATTGTGACCTGCAGCGTGAGTCCCGTATTAAAGTAACGCCTCTCAGTGGCTGGACCAAGATCCTGCATATGGGGCTTGTCATATCCATAGGCCCCCAGGCTTAACCAGAGGGCGAGTATTCCAGTTGTCAGTACCCACTGCTATGCTCTAGAATCCCTCTACTGGGGGGACACATGAAGCAGAAAACAGGACACTTCCCTTCCCACAGAATGAACCCAAACTCTTGGGGGCTGGACAAACTACCAGAGAGGGAGACTTCTACGACCCGTGAGGCAACTCCTACATTAAACGGCCATTGTGGACAAAACATCCAGAGACAAAAGCCTGAGCGACTGCCTCCCTCTCACCCTTCTTTCATATCCAGAGGAGCTCCCCTCATGGACTGTAGATCAGGCCTGCCGTAACCTCGGCCCCAATCCTGAGCTGAGTTAGGGTTTTTGGATGTCTGTCTGCACAGCCATGGCCCACACAGCCTCCAGGCTGGGGTCTCTGGAGCCACACCACAGAACTGTGCCTGCTCTCTCCTAAGAAACTGCCCATTCCATTGGCCACTACTCTACAAAATAGTAGAAACCTCAAGGTCCCCAAGGACATCCCACTACCGCAAGCCGCACTGGACAAATAGGGGCATTATGACACAAGCTGAGCAACTACTACCTCCATGCAGACACACAGACAGATATCCGCAGAGACAGAAGATTGAACCAGACAGGCCCCGAGGCCCTATTATGAACTCTTGCTTTGGTGTCCAGGTATCACTCCTCAGAGGCCTGGGTTCGAAGACCAGCATACGGGGCTTTCCTGAGGCACCAGACGGAAGACCTCTCATCTCCACATGGGAAGCTTCATGTTGGAGTTGTGTCAAGCCCTTCGGGTTGGAGAATCCTGCAGAGTCCCTTAGCTACTGCCACATTCCAAGGTCTCCATGGCCACCAACCCACATTATGACTCATCCTCAGCAGAGTCCTTTTAAACTCAGCCTTCTGGGTAGCTCACCCAAGAGCCCGCAGATTGAGCGTGCCTTGTCTCGACCAGGCAATGGGAAGGTGAGTTGGCGTTTCTCGGCATCCATGCTTAGGGCCCTGCTCTCGTGTCTTTCTGTATGGGGCATCCTGGAACCATCCAATAGTACTCGACTGTCCTGAAGAAGGAAACTTTGAAGTTTGGAGCAGCTCACAACTCCCAGCGTAGGGAAACCTCCCTGGCCTCATGACGCCCCCACCCCCTTCAGGAAGGGGCCGTCATGGACACAAACTCCAGCTTGAGGCAACATCTGATACTCGCCCTGACCTCACCTGCAGGAGATCTCGATTCAGCCTCTGCAGAGTGGGCCTGCCATGCTCTTGGCCCCCAAACTCATGCTAGCTTGTGTTTTCAGACTTCCTTCCTCACAATCCTGGCCACACCCCTCCAGTTTGGCAATTCTGGAGACACAATGCAGCACTCTGCCTGTCCTCCAGAAAAATGTTGCCCTATAGGGCTAACCAGAAACGCCAAATGAGTAACAACCTGCATGCCACTCGACCATACCCCAATTATACAGTCTAGCCTGTGCACTAAAGCCCACTCTGACACAGCCTGAGGGCAGACCTCCAGTCCAACACCCAGACAGCTGGCCGTACACAGAGCATATCACACCCACAATGGCTTTAGGCCATCATCTCTACCCAACCTCAGTTTTCACCTTCAGAACCTAGACCTTATCTCCACTCACTGCTCAGGAGTGAACTTGATGCAAGAATCAGAACTTCTCCTTCGCCTTGGCAAGAAACCTAGTGGTTGGCATGTTGTCCAATGTTCATTGTAGGAGAAAGCAGCATGGACTATGAGGCCCCACCTATCCCTGAGGGCCATAATTTGCACAAACACACATTGTGACCCTCAGCGTGAGCCCTATCCTCATGTAAAGCCTCTTAGTGACTGGAACAACAGCCCACATATGGGGCTTGCCAGGCCCCTAGTCCCCCAATCTCAACCAGAGTTCGAGATGTCTAGTCACCCCTACTCAGGGCTCTTCTCTGGAATCCCTCTTTGGTGGGACACCTGAGGTAAAAAAAAAAAAAATATATATATATATATATATATATATATATATATATATATATATATATACACAGAAAGGACTCTTCCAATCCACAGAATGATCCCAACCACTTGGGATCAGGCCATATCACCAGAGAAAGAATTGTCCATGGCCCTTGAGGACATCCCGAAATTCCACGGCCACCGTTGACACAAAATCCAGAGACAAAACCCTGAGCAAGCGCCACATACTCGCCCTTTGTTCATAGCCCGGAAAATTCTCACGGTCTGTTGATCGAGCCTTCATACATACATACCCAAACATAAGCTGAGTTTGTGTTTTCAGAATTCTGTCCCCACAGTCCTGGCCCACAGACCATCCAAGCTGGGGCCCCTGGAGCCACACCTCAGGACTTTGGCTTCCCTCTCCTGGGGAATTCTGCCATTTCCATTGGCCACAACCCTATAGATTAGGAGAATCCTCCAAACTCCCCCAGGCCATCCGAATTATGTTGGCTGCCCAGGACAAACAGGGATGATCTTTCACAAGTTAGGAAACTACCACCACTCAGACCCAGAGACAGATATCCCCATAGAATTAGATTGAACTGGACAGGCACTTATGTCCTAATCAGATCCATTGCTTTTGATTCCAGTCATCTCTCCTCAGAGGCCTGGTTTCCAATACCAGCATATGGGAGATTCCTTAGGCACTCATCAAAACAATTCTCTTCTCTACATAGGAAACATACTCTTTAGAGCTCCATCAAAACCTCCGGTTATGAACATCCATCAAGGCCCCGGATCAAGCACCCCATTCCAAGGTCTACATGGACACAAATGCACATTATGACCCATCCTCAACTCACCCATTTCAAAACACCCGCCTCGGTTGCTCCCCTAATCCAGCAGATCGAATATGCCTTGGCTCTATGAGACACCTGGAATGGGAGGCAGGCTGCCCAGGCATCCATCCTTAGAACCCTGCTCTGGATAATTTCCTTATGGGATGTCCTGGAGCCATCCAACAGGTCTCGACTGTTCCACAGAAGGAATCATTGCGGTTTGGAGCATCTCACAATTCCCATCGTGGGAAAACCTCCATGTCCTCGTTACACCCTCCCCTTCATGAAGGGGCCGTCGTGGACAGAGACTCCGATCTAAGCCAACGTCTGATCCTAGCTCTTTCTTCAGGTATACGGGATCTCAAATCATCTCTGCAGAGGGTGCCTGCCGTCCCCTCACCCCGAAATCTAAGTCTGGCTTGTGTTCTCAGAATTTTTTCCACACACTCCTGGCCCACAAGCCTTCCAGTTTGGGAATTCTGGAGACACTATGTGGCACTGTGTCTTCCCTCCAGAAGAAAAACTTTGCCCTCTGGGGCTACCCAGTAACCACAAATGAGTACTATCCTGCACGAAACTCGACTTCACCCCAATGATACAGTCTAGCCTGGGCACTTATTCCCTGTCTGCCACAGCCTGAGCCTGCACCTCCCAACCCACACTCAACAGCTGGCCGAACACTGAGCACATCAGACACACCATGGCCTTAGGGCTTCATCTCTTCCCAAGCTCAGTTTTCAGGCTTCAGAACCTAGACCTTAAATCCAATCACAGTCCAGGAGTGAAAGTGTTGCAGAAATTAGAACTCCATCTTCCCCATGGCCAGAAAACTTGTGGTTCCCATACTGTGCAACGTTCCGTGTAGGAGAAACCAGCATGGTACATTAGGCCACGCCTTGACTTGAGGGGCTCCTTGGGCACAAAAACACATTGTGAAACTCAGTGTGAGACCTATCCTCAAGGAAGGCCTATCAGTGTCTGGACCAAGAGCCCACATATGGGGCTTGCCATGTTCTTAGGTCCCAATGTTAACCATAGTTATGGTTGTGCAGTTGCCCCCACCCACGACTCTGCTCTGGAATCCCTCTTTTGGTGGTCCACCTGAGGTAAAAACACAAAAAACAAAAACAAAAAAAATAAACAAAAAAAACCAGACAGGCCTCCTCCCTTCCCACAGAATGACCCCAAACTCTTGGGTTCGGGTCAAATCCCCAGAAAGGGAGCCTCATCGATGGCCCATGAGGACCCCCCGACATTCCATGGCAATCGGTGACACATTTCCAGAAAAAAAAAAAAAAAAAACATGAGCATGCACATCACATTCGCCCTTTGTTCATATCCCGAAGAGGTCTCCTCACGGTCTATAGATCGGGCCGGCCACACCTACATCCCCCAACCTAAGAGGAGTTTGTGTTTTCAGACTTTTGTCCAAATAGCCCTGGACCACACACGCTCCACACTTGGGTCCCTGGAGCCACACCTCAGGACTGTGCTTCCCTTTCAAGGGAATTCTTCCCATTCCATTGGCCACAACCTTTAAATTCGGAAAAACCTCCAAAGTCACCGAGGCCATCCCAATAGTGTAGGCCGCCCATGACAAACAGGGGTGATCTCAAAACAGCTGAGTAACTAACTCCACTCAGACAACAGATGTCCCCAGAGAAGAATATTGAACCGGACAGGCCCCTAGGCCCTAATCAGATCCATTGCTTTGGTTTCCAGGCATCTCTCCTCAGAGGCCTCGTTTCCAATACCAGCATATGGTGGTTTCCTGAGGCACCAATAAGAACAAATCTCGTCTCCCCATGGAAAACTTGCTCATTGGAGCTTTGTCATAACCTCTGGTTAGGAGAATCCTTCAGGGCCCTGGTGCCACTACCCCATACCTAGGTCTCCATGGACTCAAACCAACATTAAGACCATCCTCAGGAAAGTCCATTTCAACTCAGCCCCCTCTGTGGCTACCCCAAGCCAGAAGATCAAACATTTCTTGTTGCTAGGAGACAATTGGAATGTGAGGCTGGCTGCCCAGGCATCCATACTTAGAACCCTGTTCTGGAAAAATACCTTATAAGACGTCCTGGAGCCATCCAACAAATCTTAATTGTCCCACAGAAGGAATCCTTGCGGTTTGGAGCATCTCACAACTCCAATAGTGGGAAAACCCCCATGGCCTCATAATGCCGCCCCTTCCTGATGGGGCCAACATGGACAGAAACTCAATCCTGAGCGAAAGTCTGAACCTCGACCTGACTTCAGACGCATGAGATCTCAATTCAGCTCTGCAGAGTGTGCCTGCCATGTCCTTGCCCCAAAACCTAAGCCTAGCTTGTGTTCTCAGAATTCTGTCCTCACTCTCCTGGCCCATAAGCCCTCCAGTTTGGGAATTCCGAAGCCACAATGCAGCACTCTGCCTGCCCTCCAGAAGAAAATCTTTGCCCTATGCTGCTAATAAGAAACCCCCAATGATTTTCTAATGCATGCCACTCGATTGTAAAGCAATTATACAGCCCACCCTGTATACTAATGCCCTGTCTGGCACAGCCTGAAACAAAACATCCCAAACGACACCCAGACAGCTGGCCCCAACCTGGACACATAGGACCCGCTATGGCTGTAGGTCGTCATCTCTTCCCAACCTCGGTTTCCAGGCTTCAGAACCTAGACCTTATCTCCAATCACTGCCCAGGGGTGAACGTGATGCAGAAATTAGAATTCCTCTTTCCCCATGGCCAGAAACCTTGTGGTTGGCATGTTGTCCAACGTTCAATGTGGGAAAACCTGCATTGTCCGAAAGGCCACGCCAGTGCTTGAGGGCCGCCTAGGGCACAGACATGCATTGTGACCTGCAGCGTGAGTCCCGTATTAAAGTAACGCCTCTCAGTGGCTGGACCAAGATCCTGCATATGGGGCTTGTCATATCCATAGGCCCCCAGGCTTAACCAGAGGGCGAGTATTCCAGTTGTCAGTACCCACTGCTATGCTCTAGAATCCCTCTACTGGGGGGACACATGAAGCAGAAAACAGGACACTTCCCTTCCCACAGAATGAACCCAAACTCTTGGGGGCTGGACAAACTACCAGAGAGGGAGACTTCTACGACCCGTGAGGCAACTCCTACATTAAACGGCCATTGTGGACAAAACATCCAGAGACAAAAGCCTGAGCGACTGCCTCCCTCTCACCCTTCTTTCATATCCAGAGGAGCTCCCCTCATGGACTGTAGATCAGGCCTGCCGTAACCTCGGCCCCAATCCTGAGCTGAGTTAGGGTTTTTGGATGTCTGTCTGCACAGCCATGGCCCACACAGCCTCCAGGCTGGGGTCTCTGGAGCCACACCACAGAACTGTGCCTGCTCTCTCCTAAGAAACTGCCCATTCCATTGGCCACTACTCTACAAAATAGTAGAAACCTCAAGGTCCCCAAGGACATCCCACTACCGCAAGCCGCACTGGACAAATAGGGGCATTATGACACAAGCTGAGCAACTACTACCTCCATGCAGACACACAGACAGATATCCGCAGAGACAGAAGATTGAACCAGACAGGCCCCGAGGCCCTATTATGAACTCTTGCTTTGGTGTCCAGGTATCACTCCTCAGAGGCCTGGGTTCGAAGACCAGCATACGGGGCTTTCCTGAGGCACCAGACGGAAGACCTCTCATCTCCACATGGGAAGCTTCATGTTGGAGTTGTGTCAAGCCCTTCGGGTTGGAGAATCCTGCAGAGTCCCTTAGCTACTGCCACATTCCAAGGTCTCCATGGCCACCAACCCACATTATGACTCATCCTCAGCAGAGTCCTTTTAAACTCAGCCTTCTGGGTAGCTCACCCAAGAGCCCGCAGATTGAGCGTGCCTTGTCTCGACCAGGCAATGGGAAGGTGAGTTGGCGTTTCTCGGCATCCATGCTTAGGGCCCTGCTCTCGTGTCTTTCTGTATGGGGCATCCTGGAACCATCCAATAGTACTCGACTGTCCTGAAGAAGGAAACTTTGAAGTTTGGAGCAGCTCACAACTCCCAGCGTAGGGAAACCTCCCTGGCCTCATGACGCCCCCACCCCCTTCAGGAAGGGGCCGTCATGGACACAAACTCCAGCTTGAGGCAACATCTGATACTCGCCCTGACCTCACCTGCAGGAGATCTCGATTCAGCCTCTGCAGAGTGGGCCTGCCATGCTCTTGGCCCCCAAACTCATGCTAGCTTGTGTTTTCAGACTTCCTTCCTCACAATCCTGGCCACACCCCTCCAGTTTGGCAATTCTGGAGACACAATGCAGCACTCTGCCTGTCCTCCAGAAAAATGTTGCCCTATAGGGCTAACCAGAAACGCCAAATGAGTAACAACCTGCATGCCACTCGACCATACCCCAATTATACAGTCTAGCCTGTGCACTAAAGCCCACTCTGACACAGCCTGAGGGCAGACCTCCAGTCCAACACCCAGACAGCTGGCCGTACACAGAGCATATCACACCCACAATGGCTTTAGGCCATCATCTCTACCCAACCTCAGTTTTCACCTTCAGAACCTAGACCTTATCTCCACTCACTGCTCAGGAGTGAACTTGATGCAAGAATCAGAAATTCTCCTTCGCCTTGGCAAGAAACCTAGTGGTTGGCATGTTGTCCAATGTTCATTGTAGGAGAAAGCAGCATGGACTATGAGGCCCCACCTATCCCTGAGGGCCATAATTTGCACAAACACACATTGTGACCCTCAGCGTGAGCCCTATCCTCATGTAAAGCCTCTTAGTGACTGGAACAACAGCCCACATATGGGGCTTGCCAGGCCCCTAGTCCCCCAATCTCAACCAGAGTTCGAGATGTCTAGTCACCCCTACTCAGGGCTCTTCTCTGGAATCCCTCTTTGGTGGGACACCTGAGGTAAAAAAAAAAAAAATATATATATATATATATATATATATATATATATATATATATATATATACAGAAAGGACTCTTCCAATCCACAGAATGATCCCAACCACTTGGGATCAGGCCATATCACCAGAGAAAGAATTGTCCATGGCCCTTGAGGACATCCCGAAATTCCACGGCCACCGTTGACACAAAATCCAGAGACAAAACCCTGAGCAAGCGCCACATACTCGCCCTTTGTTCATAGCCCGGAAAATTCTCACGGTCTGTTGATCGAGCCTTCATACATACATACCCAAACATAAGCTGAGTTTGTGTTTTCAGAATTCTGTCCCCACAGTCCTGGCCCACAGACCATCCAAGCTGGGGCCCCTGGAGCCACACCTCAGGACTGTGGCTTCCCTCTCCTGGGGAATTCTGCCATTTCCATTGGCCACAACCCTATAGATTAGGAGAATCCTCCAAACTCCCCCAGGCCATCCGAATTATGTTGGCTGCCCAGGACAAACAGGGATGATCTTTCACAAGTTAGGAAACTACCACCACTCAGACCCAGAGACAGATATCCCCATAGAATTAGATTGAACTGGACAGGTACTTATGTCCTAATCAGATCCATTGCTTTTGATTCCAGTCATCTCTCCTCAGAGGCCTGGTTTCCAATACCAGCATATGGGAGATTCCTTAGGCACTCATCAAAACAATTCTCTTCTCTACATAGGAAACATACTCTTTAGAGCTCCATCAAAACCTCCGGTTATGAACATCCATCAAGGCCCCGGATCAAGCACCCCATTCCAAGGTCTACATGGACACAAATGCACATTATGACCCATCCTCAACTCACCCATTTCAAAACACCCGCCTCGGTTGCTCCCCTAATCCAGCAGATCGAATATGCCTTGGCTCTATGAGACACCTGGAATGGGAGGCAGGCTGCCCAGGCATCCATCCTTAGAACCCTGCTCTGGATAATTTCCTTATGGGATGTCCTGGAGCCATCCAACAGGTCTCGACTGTTCCACAGAAGGAATCATTGCGGTTTGGAGCATCTCACAATTCCCATCGTGGGAAAACCTCCATGTCCTCGTTACACCCTCCCCTTCATGAAGGGGCCGTCGTGGACAGAGACTCCGATCTAAGCCAACGTCTGATCCTAGCTCTTTCTTCAGGTATACGGGATCTCAAATCATCTCTGCAGAGGGTGCCTGCCGTCCCCTCACCCCGAAATCTAAGTCTGGCTTGTGTTCTCAGAATTTTTTCCACACACTCCTGGCCCACAAGCCTTCCAGTTTGGGAATTCTGGAGACACTATGTGGCACTGTGTCTTCCCTCCAGAAGAAAAACTTTGCCCTCTGGGGCTACCCAGTAACCACAAATGAGTACTATCCTGCACGAAACTCGACTTCACCCCAATGATACAGTCTAGCCTGGGCACTTATTCCCTGTCTGCCACAGCCTGAGCCTGCACCTCCCAACCCACACTCAACAGCTGGCCGAACACTGAGCACATCAGACACACCATGGCCTTAGGGCTTCATCTCTTCCCAAGCTCAGTTTTCAGGCTTCAGAACCTAGACCTTAAATCCAATCACAGTCCAGGAGTGAAAGTGTTGCAGAAATTAGAACTCCATCTTCCCCATGGCCAGAAAACTTGTGGTTCCCATACTGTGCAACGTTCCGTGTAGGAGAAACCAGCATGGTACATTAGGCCACGCCTTGACTTGAGGGGCTCCTTGGGCACAAAAACACATTGTGAAACTCAGTGTGAGACCTATCCTCAAGGAAGGCCTATCAGTGTCTGGACCAAGAGCCCACATATGGGGCTTGCCATGTTCTTAGGTCCCAATGTTAACCATAGTTATGGTTGTGCAGTTGCCCCCACCCACGACTCTGCTCTGGAATCCCTCTTTGGTGGTCCACCTGAGGTAAAAACACAAAAAACAAAAACAAAAAAAATAAACAAAAAAAAACAGACAGGCCTCCTCCCTTCCCACAGAATGACCCCAAACTCTTGGGTTCGGGTCAAATCCCCAGAAAGGGAGCCTCATCGATGGCCCATGAGGACCCCCCGACATTCCATGGCAATCGGTGACACATTTCCAGAAAAAAAAAAAAAAAAACATGAGCATGCACATCACATTCGCCCTTTGTTCATATCCCGAAGAGGTCTCCTCACGGTCTATAGATCGGGCCGGCCACACCTACATCCCCCAACCTAAGAGGAGTTTGTGTTTTCAGACTTTTGTCCAAATAGCCCTGGACCACACACGCTCCACACTTGGGTCCCTGGAGCCACACCTCAGGACTGTGCTTCCCTTTCAAGGGAATTCTTCCCATTCCATTGGCCACAACCTTTAAATTCGGAAAAACCTCCAAAGTCACCGAGGCCATCCCAATAGTGTAGGCCGCCCATGACAAACAGGGGTGATCTCAAAACAGCTGAGTAACTAACTCCACTCAGACAACAGATGTCCCCAGAGAAGAATATTGAACCGGACAGGCCCCTAGGCCCTAATCAGATCCATTGCTTTGGTTTCCAGGCATCTCTCCTCAGAGGCCTCGTTTCCAATACCAGCATATGGTGGTTTCCTGAGGCACCAATAAGAACAAATCTCGTCTCCCCATGGAAAACTTGCTCATTGGAGCTTTGTCATAACCTCTGGTTAGGAGAATCCTTCAGGGCCCTGGTGCCACTACCCCATACCTAGGTCTCCATGGACTCAAACCAACATTAAGACCATCCTCAGGAAAGTCCATTTCTACTCAGCCCCCTCTGTTGCTACCCCAAGCCAGCAGATCAAACGTTTCTTGTTGCTAGGAGACAATTGGAATGTGAGGCTGGCTGCCCAGGCATCCATACTTAGAACCCTGTTCTGGAAAAATACCTTATAAGACGTCCTGGAGCCATCCAACAAATCTTAATTGTCCCACAGAAGGAATCCTTGCGGTTTGGAGCATCTCACAACTCCAATAGTGGGAAAACCCCCATGGCCTCATAATGCCGCCCCTTCCTGATGGGGCCAACATGGACAGAAACTCAATCCTGAGCGAAAGTCTGAACCTCGACCTGACTTCAGACGCATGAGATCTCAATTCAGCTCTGCAGAGTGTGCCTGCCATGTCCTTGCCCCAAAACCTAAGCCTAGCTTGTGTTCTCAGAATTCTGTCCTCACTCTCCTGGCCCATAAGCCCTCCAGTTTGGGAATTCCGAAGCCACAATGCAGCACTCTGCCTGCCCTCCAGAAGAAAATCTTTGCCCTATGCTGCTAATAAGAAACCCCCAATGATTTTCTAATGCATGCCACTCGATTGTAAAGCAATTATACAGCCCACCCTGTATACTAATGCCCTGTCTGGCACAGCCTGAAACAAAACATCCCAAACGACACCCAGACAGCTGGCCCCAACCTGGACACATAGGACCCGCTATGGCTGTAGGTCGTCATCTCTTCCCAACCTCGGTTTCCAGGCTTCAGAACCTAGACCTTATCTCCAATCACTGCCCAGGGGTGAACGTGATGCAGAAATTAGAATTCCTCTTTCCCCATGGCCAGAAACCTTGTGGTTGGCATGTTGTCCAACGTTCAATGTGGGAAAACCTGCATTGTCCGAAAGGCCACGCCAGTGCTTGAGGGCCGCCTAGGGCACAGACATGCATTGTGACCTGCAGCGTGAGTCCCGTATTAAAGTAACGCCTCTCAGTGGCTGGACCAAGATCCTGCATATGGGGCTTGTCATATCCATAGGCCCCCAGGCTTAACCAGAGGGCGAGTATTCCAGTTGTCAGTACCCACTGCTATGCTCTAGAATCCCTCTACTGGGGGGACACATGAAGCAGAAAACAGGACACTTCCCTTCCCACAGAATGAACCCAAACTCTTGGGGGCTGGACAAACTACCAGAGAGGGAGACTTCTACGACCCGTGAGGCAACTCCTACATTAAACGGCCATTGTGGACAAAACATCCAGAGACAAAAGCCTGAGCGACTGCCTCCCTCTCACCCTTCTTTCATATCCAGAGGAGCTCCCCTCATGGACTGTAGATCAGGCCTGCCGTAACCTCGGCCCCAATCCTGAGCTGAGTTAGGGTTTTTGGATGTCTGTCTGCACAGCCATGGCCCACACAGCCTCCAGGCTGGGGTCTCTGGAGCCACACCACAGAACTGTGCCTGCTCTCTCCTAAGAAACTGCCCATTCCATTGGCCACTACTCTACAAAATAGTAGAAACCTCAAGGTCCCCAAGGACATCCCACTACCGCAAGCCGCACTGGACAAATAGGGGCATTATGACACAAGCTGAGCAACTACTACCTCCATGCAGACACACAGACAGATATCCGCAGAGACAGAAGATTGAACCAGACAGGCCCCGAGGCCCTATTATGAACTCTTGCTTTGGTGTCCAGGTATCACTCCTCAGAGGCCTGGGTTCGAAGACCAGCATACGGGGCTTTCCTGAGGCACCAGACGGAAGACCTCTCATCTCCACATGGGAAGCTTCATGTTGGAGTTGTGTCAAGCCCTTCGGGTTGGAGAATCCTGCAGAGTCCCTTAGCTACTGCCACATTCCAAGGTCTCCATGGCCACCAACCCACATTATGACTCATCCTCAGCAGAGTCCTTTTAAACTCAGCCTTCTGGGTAGCTCACCCAAGAGCCCGCAGATTGAGCGTGCCTTGTCTCGACCAGGCAATGGGAAGGTGAGTTGGCGTTTCTCGGCATCCATGCTTAGGGCCCTGCTCTCGTGTCGTTATGTATGGGGCATCCTGGAACCATCCAATAGTACTCGACTGTCCTGAAGAAGGAAACTTTGAAGTTTGGAGCAGCTCACAACTCCCAGCGTAGGGAAACCTCCCTGGCCTCATGACGCCCCCACCCCCTTCAGGAAGGGGCCGTCATGGACACAAACTCCAGCTTGAGGCAACATCTGATACTCGCCCTGACCTCACCTGCAGGAGATCTCGATTCAGCCTCTGCAGAGTGGGCCTGCCATGCTCTTGGCCCCCAAACTCATGCTAGCTTGTGTTTTCAGACTTCCTTCCTCACAATCCTGGCCACACCCCTCCAGTTTGGCAATTCTGGAGACACAATGCAGCACTCTGCCTGTCCTCCAGAAAAATGTTGCCCTATAGGGCTAACCAGAAACGCCAAATGAGTAACAACCTGCATGCCACTCGACCATACCCCAATTATACAGTCTAGCCTGTGCACTAAAGCCCACTCTGACACAGCCTGAGGGCAGACCTCCAGTCCAACACCCAGACAGCTGGCCGTACACAGAGCATATCACACCCACAATGGCTTTAGGCCATCATCTCTACCCAACCTCAGTTTTCACCTTCAGAACCTAGACCTTATCTCCACTCACTGCTCAGGAGTGAACTTGATGCAAGAATCAGAACTTCTCCTTCGCCTTGGCAAGAAACCTAGTGGTTGGCATGTTGTCCAATGTTCATTGTAGGAGAAAGCAGCATGGACTATGAGGCCCCACCTATCCCTGAGGGCCATAATTTGCACAAACACACATTGTGACCCTCAGCGTGAGCCCTATCCTCATGTAAAGCCTCTTAGTGACTGGAACAACAGCCCACATATGGGGCTTGCCAGGCCCCTAGTCCCCCAATCTCAACCAGAGTTCGAGATGTCTAGTCACCCCTACTCAGGGCTCTTCTCTGGAATCCCTCTTTGGTGGGACACCTGAGGTAAAAAAAAAAAAAAAAATATATATATATATATATATATATATATATATATATATATACACACAGAAAGGACTCTTCCAATCCACAGAATGATCCCAACCACTTGGGATCAGGCCATATCACCAGAGAAAGAATTGTCCATGGCCCTTGAGGACATCCCGAAATTCCACGGCCACCGTTGACACAAAATCCAGAGACAAAACCCTGAGCAAGCGCCACATACTCGCCCTTTGTTCATAGCCCGGAAAATTCTCACGGTCTGTTGATCGAGCCTTCATACATACATACCCAAACATAAGCTGAGTTTGTGTTTTCAGAATTCTGTCCCCACAGTCCTGGCCCACAGACCATCCAAGCTGGGGCCCCTGGAGCCACACCTCAGGACTTTGGCTTCCCTCTCCTGGGGAATTCTGCCATTTCCATTGGCCACAACCCTATAGATTAGGAGAATCCTCCAAACTCCCCCAGGCCATCCGAATTATGTTGGCTGCCCAGGACAAACAGGGATGATCTTTCACAAGTTAGGAAACTACCACCACTCAGACCCAGAGACAGATATCCCCATAGAATTAGATTGAACTGGACAGGCACTTATGTCCTAATCAGATCCATTGCTTTTGATTCCAGTCATCTCTCCTCAGAGGCCTGGTTTCCAATACCAGCATATGGGAGATTCCTTAGGCACTCATCAAAACAATTCTCTTCTCTACATAGGAAACATACTCTTTAGAGCTCCATCAAAACCTCCGGTTATGAACATCCATCAAGGCCCCGGATCAAGCACCCCATTCCAAGGTCTACATGGACACAAATGCACATTATGACCCATCCTCAACTCACCCATTTCAAAACACCCGCCTCGGTTGCTCCCCTAATCCAGCAGATCGAATATGCCTTGGCTCTATGAGACACCTGGAATGGGAGGCAGGCTGCCCAGGCATCCATCCTTAGAACCCTGCTCTGGATAATTTCCTTATGGGATGTCCTGGAGCCATCCAACAGGTCTCGACTGTTCCACAGAAGGAATCATTGCGGTTTGGAGCATCTCACAATTCCCATCGTGGGAAAACCTCCATGTCCTCGTTACACCCTCCCCTTCATGAAGGGGCCGTCGTGGACAGAGACTCCGATCTAAGCCAACGTCTGATCCTAGCTCTTTCTTCAGGTATACGGGATCTCAAATCATCTCTGCAGAGGGTGCCTGCCGTCCCCTCACCCCGAAATCTAAGTCTGGCTTGTGTTCTCAGAATTTTTTCCACACACTCCTGGCCCACAAGCCTTCCAGTTTGGGAATTCTGGAGACACTATGTGGCACTGTGTCTTCCCTCCAGAAGAAAAACTTTGCCCTCTGGGGCTACCCAGTAACCACAAATGAGTACTATCCTGCACGAAACTCGACTTCACCCCAATGATACAGTCTAGCCTGGGCACTTATTCCCTGTCTGCCACAGCCTGAGCCTGCACCTCCCAACCCACACTCAACAGCTGGCCGAACACTGAGCACATCAGACACACCATGGCCTTAGGGCTTCATCTCTTCCCAAGCTCAGTTTTCAGGCTTCAGAACCTAGACCTTAAATCCAATCACAGTCCAGGAGTGAAAGTGTTGCAGAAATTAGAACTCCATCTTCCCCATGGCCAGAAAACTTGTGGTTCCCATACTGTGCAACGTTCCGTGTAGGAGAAACCAGCATGGTACATTAGGCCACGCCTTGACTTGAGGGGCTCCTTGGGCACAAAAACACATTGTGAAACTCAGTGTGAGACCTATCCTCAAGGAAGGCCTATCAGTGTCTGGACCAAGAGCCCACATATGGGGCTTGCCATGTTCTTAGGTCCCAATGTTAACCATAGTTATGGTTGTGCAGTTGCCCCCACCCACGACTCTGCTCTGGAATCCCTCTTTTGGTGGTCCACCTGAGGTAAAAACACAAAAAACAAAAACAAAAAAAATAAACAAAAAAAACCAGACAGGCCTCCTCCCTTCCCACAGAATGACCCCAAACTCTTGGGTTCGGGTCAAATCCCCAGAAAGGGAGCCTCATCGATGGCCCATGAGGACCCCCCGACATTCCATGGCAATCGGTGACACATTTCCAGAAAAAAAAAAAAAAAACATGAGCATGCACATCACATTCGCCCTTTGTTCATATCCCGAAGAGGTCTCCTCACGGTCTATAGATCGGGCCGGCCACACCTACATCCCCCAACCTAAGAGGAGTTTGTGTTTTCAGACTTTTGTCCAAATAGCCCTGGACCACACACGCTCCACACTTGGGTCCCTGGAGCCACACCTCAGGACTGTGCTTCCCTTTCAAGGGAATTCTTCCCATTCCATTGGCCACAACCTTTAAATTCGGAAAAACCTCCAAAGTCACCGAGGCCATCCCAATAGTGTAGGCCGCCCATGACAAACAGGGGTGATCTCAAAACAGCTGAGTAACTAACTCCACTCAGACAACAGATGTCCCCAGAGAAGAATATTGAACCGGACAGGCCCCTAGGCCCTAATCAGATCCATTGCTTTGGTTTCCAGGCATCTCTCCTCAGAGGCCTCGTTTCCAATACCAGCATATGGTGGTTTCCTGAGGCACCAATAAGAACAAATCTCGTCTCCCCATGGAAAACTTGCTCATTGGAGCTTTGTCATAACCTCTGGTTAGGAGAATCCTTCAGGGCCCTGGTGCCACTACCCCATACCTAGGTCTCCATGGACTCAAACCAACATTAAGACCATCCTCAGGAAAGTCCATTTCAACTCAGCCCCCTCTGTGGCTACCCCAAGCCAGAAGATCAAACATTTCTTGTTGCTAGGAGACAATTGGAATGTGAGGCTGGCTGCCCAGGCATCCATACTTAGAACCCTGTTCTGGAAAAATACCTTATAAGACGTCCTGGAGCCATCCAACAAATCTTAATTGTCCCACAGAAGGAATCCTTGCGGTTTGGAGCATCTCACAACTCCAATAGTGGGAAAACCCCCATGGCCTCATAATGCCGCCCCTTCCTGATGGGGCCAACATGGACAGAAACTCAATCCTGAGCGAAAGTCTGAACCTCGACCTGACTTCAGACGCATGAGATCTCAATTCAGCTCTGCAGAGTGTGCCTGCCATGTCCTTGCCCCAAAACCTAAGCCTAGCTTGTGTTCTCAGAATTCTGTCCTCACTCTCCTGGCCCATAAGCCCTCCAGTTTGGGAATTCCGAAGCCACAATGCAGCACTCTGCCTGCCCTCCAGAAGAAAATCTTTGCCCTATGCTGCTAATAAGAAACCCCCAATGATTTTCTAATGCATGCCACTCGATTGTAAAGCAATTATACAGCCCACCCTGTATACTAATGCCCTGTCTGGCACAGCCTGAAACAAAACATCCCAAACGACACCCAGACAGCTGGCCCCAACCTGGACACATAGGACCCGCTATGGCTGTAGGTCGTCATCTCTTCCCAACCTCGGTTTCCAGGCTTCAGAACCTAGACCTTATCTCCAATCACTGCCCAGGGGTGAACGTGATGCAGAAATTAGAATTCCTCTTTCCCCATGGCCAGAAACCTTGTGGTTGGCATGTTGTCCAACGTTCAATGTGGGAAAACCTGCATTGTCCGAAAGGCCACGCCAGTGCTTGAGGGCCGCCTAGGGCACAGACATGCATTGTGACCTGCAGCGTGAGTCCCGTATTAAAGTAACGCCTCTCAGTGGCTGGACCAAGATCCTGCATATGGGGCTTGTCATATCCATAGGCCCCCAGGCTTAACCAGAGGGCGAGTATTCCAGTTGTCAGTACCCACTGCTATGCTCTAGAATCCCTCTACTGGGGGGACACATGAAGCAGAAAACAGGACACTTCCCTTCCCACAGAATGAACCCAAACTCTTGGGGGCTGGACAAACTACCAGAGAGGGAGACTTCTACGACCCGTGAGGCAACTCCTACATTAAACGGCCATTGTGGACAAAACATCCAGAGACAAAAGCCTGAGCGACTGCCTCCCTCTCACCCTTCTTTCATATCCAGAGGAGCTCCCCTCATGGACTGTAGATCAGGCCTGCCGTAACCTCGGCCCCAATCCTGAGCTGAGTTAGGGTTTTTGGATGTCTGTCTGCACAGCCATGGCCCACACAGCCTCCAGGCTGGGGTCTCTGGAGCCACACCACAGAACTGTGCCTGCTCTCTCCTAAGAAACTGCCCATTCCATTGGCCACTACTCTACAAAATAGTAGAAACCTCAAGGTCCCCAAGGACATCCCACTACCGCAAGCCGCACTGGACAAATAGGGGCATTATGACACAAGCTGAGCAACTACTACCTCCATGCAGACACACAGACAGATATCCGCAGAGACAGAAGATTGAACCAGACAGGCCCCGAGGCCCTATTATGAACTCTTGCTTTGGTGTCCAGGTATCACTCCTCAGAGGCCTGGGTTCGAAGACCAGCATACGGGGCTTTCCTGAGGCACCAGACGGAAGACCTCTCATCTCCACATGGGAAGCTTCATGTTGGAGTTGTGTCAAGCCCTTCGGGTTGGAGAATCCTGCAGAGTCCCTTAGCTACTGCCACATTCCAAGGTCTCCATGGCCACCAACCCACATTATGACTCATCCTCAGCAGAGTCCTTTTAAACTCAGCCTTCTGGGTAGCTCACCCAAGAGCCCGCAGATTGAGCGTGCCTTGTCTCGACCAGGCAATGGGAAGGTGAGTTGGCGTTTCTCGGCATCCATGCTTAGGGCCCTGCTCTCGTGTCTTTCTGTATGGGGCATCCTGGAACCATCCAATAGTACTCGACTGTCCTGAAGAAGGAAACTTTGAAGTTTGGAGCAGCTCACAACTCCCAGCGTAGGGAAACCTCCCTGGCCTCATGACGCCCCCACCCCCTTCAGGAAGGGGCCGTCATGGACACAAACTCCAGCTTGAGGCAACATCTGATACTCGCCCTGACCTCACCTGCAGGAGATCTCGATTCAGCCTCTGCAGAGTGGGCCTGCCATGCTCTTGGCCCCCAAACTCATGCTAGCTTGTGTTTTCAGACTTCCTTCCTCACAATCCTGGCCACACCCCTCCAGTTTGGCAATTCTGGAGACACAATGCAGCACTCTGCCTGTCCTCCAGAAAAATGTTGCCCTATAGGGCTAACCAGAAACGCCAAATGAGTAACAACCTGCATGCCACTCGACCATACCCCAATTATACAGTCTAGCCTGTGCACTAAAGCCCACTCTGACACAGCCTGAGGGCAGACCTCCAGTCCAACACCCAGACAGCTGGCCGTACACAGAGCATATCACACCCACAATGGCTTTAGGCCATCATCTCTACCCAACCTCAGTTTTCACCTTCAGAACCTAGACCTTATCTCCACTCACTGCTCAGGAGTGAACTTGATGCAAGAATCAGAACTTCTCCTTCGCCTTGGCAAGAAACCTAGTGGTTGGCATGTTGTCCAATGTTCATTGTAGGAGAAAGCAGCATGGACTATGAGGCCCCACCTATCCCTGAGGGCCATAATTTGCACAAACACACATTGTGACCCTCAGCGTGAGCCCTATCCTCATGTAAAGCCTCTTAGTGACTGGAACAACAGCCCACATATGGGGCTTGCCAGGCCCCTAGTCCCCCAATCTCAACCAGAGTTCGAGATGTCTAGTCACCCCTACTCAGGGCTCTTCTCTGGAATCCCTCTTTGGTGGGACACCTGAGGTAAAAAAAAAAAAAAAATATATATATATATATATATATATATATATATATATATATATATATATATATATACAGAAAGGACTCTTCCAATCCACAGAATGATCCCAACCACTTGGGATCAGGCCATATCACCAGAGAAAGAATTGTCCATGGCCCTTGAGGACATCCCGAAATTCCACGGCCACCGTTGACACAAAATCCAGAGACAAAACCCTGAGCAAGCGCCACATACTCGCCCTTTGTTCATAGCCCGGAAAATTCTCACGGTCTGTTGATCGAGCCTTCATACATACATACCCAAACATAAGCTGAGTTTGTGTTTTCAGAATTCTGTCCCCACAGTCCTGGCCCACAGACCATCCAAGCTGGGGCCCCTGGAGCCACACCTCAGGACTGTGGCTTCCCTCTCCTGGGGAATTCTGCCATTTCCATTGGCCACAACCCTATAGATTAGGAGAATCCTCCAAACTCCCCCAGGCCATCCGAATTATGTTGGCTGCCCAGGACAAACAGGGATGATCTTTCACAAGTTAGGAAACTACCACCACTCAGACCCAGAGACAGATATCCCCATAGAATTAGATTGAACTGGACAGGTACTTATGTCCTAATCAGATCCATTGCTTTTGATTCCAGTCATCTCTCCTCAGAGGCCTGGTTTCCAATACCAGCATATGGGAGATTCCTTAGGCACTCATCAAAACAATTCTCTTCTCTACATAGGAAACATACTCTTTAGAGCTCCATCAAAACCTCCGGTTATGAACATCCATCAAGGCCCCGGATCAAGCACCCCATTCCAAGGTCTACATGGACACAAATGCACATTATGACCCATCCTCAACTCACCCATTTCAAAACACCCGCCTCGGTTGCTCCCCTAATCCAGCAGATCGAATATGCCTTGGCTCTATGAGACACCTGGAATGGGAGGCAGGCTGCCCAGGCATCCATCCTTAGAACCCTGCTCTGGATAATTTCCTTATGGGATGTCCTGGAGCCATCCAACAGGTCTCGACTGTTCCACAGAAGGAATCATTGCGGTTTGGAGCATCTCACAATTCCCATCGTGGGAAAACCTCCATGTCCTCGTTACACCCTCCCCTTCATGAAGGGGCCGTCGTGGACAGAGACTCCGATCTAAGCCAACGTCTGATCCTAGCTCTTTCTTCAGGTATACGGGATCTCAAATCATCTCTGCAGAGGGTGCCTGCCGTCCCCTCACCCCGAAATCTAAGTCTGGCTTGTGTTCTCAGAATTTTTTCCACACACTCCTGGCCCACAAGCCTTCCAGTTTGGGAATTCTGGAGACACTATGTGGCACTGTGTCTTCCCTCCAGAAGAAAAACTTTGCCCTCTGGGGCTACCCAGTAACCACAAATGAGTACTATCCTGCACGAAACTCGACTTCACCCCAATGATACAGTCTAGCCTGGGCACTTATTCCCTGTCTGCCACAGCCTGAGCCTGCACCTCCCAACCCACACTCAACAGCTGGCCGAACACTGAGCACATCAGACACACCATGGCCTTAGGGCTTCATCTCTTCCCAAGCTCAGTTTTCAGGCTTCAGAACCTAGACCTTAAATCCAATCACAGTCCAGGAGTGAAAGTGTTGCAGAAATTAGAACTCCATCTTCCCCATGGCCAGAAAACTTGTGGTTCCCATACTGTGCAACGTTCCGTGTAGGAGAAACCAGCATGGTACATTAGGCCACGCCTTGACTTGAGGGGCTCCTTGGGCACAAAAACACATTGTGAAACTCAGTGTGAGACCTATCCTCAAGGAAGGCCTATCAGTGTCTGGACCAAGAGCCCACATATGGGGCTTGCCATGTTCTTAGGTCCCAATGTTAACCATAGTTATGGTTGTGCAGTTGCCCCCACCCACGACTCTGCTCTGGAATCCCTCTTTGGTGGTCCACCTGAGGTAAAAACACAAAAAACAAAAACAAAAAAAAATAAACAAAAAAAAACAGACAGGCCTCCTCCCTTCCCACAGAATGACCCCAAACTCTTGGGTTCGGGTCAAATCCCCAGAAAGGGAGCCTCATCGATGGCCCATGAGGACCCCCCGACATTCCATGGCAATCGGTGACACATTTCCAGAAAAAAAAAAAAAAACATGAGCATGCACATCACATTCGCCCTTTGTTCATATCCCGAAGAGGTCTCCTCACGGTCTATAGATCGGGCCGGCCACACCTACATCCCCCAACCTAAGAGGAGTTTGTGTTTTCAGACTTTTGTCCAAATAGCCCTGGACCACACACGCTCCACACTTGGGTCCCTGGAGCCACACCTCAGGACTGTGCTTCCCTTTCAAGGGAATTCTTCCCATTCCATTGGCCACAACCTTTAAATTCGGAAAAACCTCCAAAGTCACCGAGGCCATCCCAATAGTGTAGGCCGCCCATGACAAACAGGGGTGATCTCAAAACAGCTGAGTAACTAACTCCACTCAGACAACAGATGTCCCCAGAGAAGAATATTGAACCGGACAGGCCCCTAGGCCCTAATCAGATCCATTGCTTTGGTTTCCAGGCATCTCTCCTCAGAGGCCTCGTTTCCAATACCAGCATATGGTGGTTTCCTGAGGCACCAATAAGAACAAATCTCGTCTCCCCATGGAAAACTTGCTCATTGGAGCTTTGTCATAACCTCTGGTTAGGAGAATCCTTCAGGGCCCTGGTGCCACTACCCCATACCTAGGTCTCCATGGACTCAAACCAACATTAAGACCATCCTCAGGAAAGTCCATTTCAACTCAGCCCCCTCTGTTGCTACCCCAAGCCAGCAGATCAAACGTTTCTTGTTGCTAGGAGACAATTGGAATGTGAGGCTGGCTGCCCAGGCATCCATACTTAGAACCCTGTTCTGGAAAAATACCTTTTAAGACGTCCTGGAGCCATCCAACAAATCTTAATTGTCCCACAGAAGGAATCCTTGCGGTTTGGAGCATCTCACAACTCCAATAGTGGGAAAACCCCCATGGCCTCATAATGCCGCCCCTTCCTGATGGGGCCAACATGGACAGAAACTCAATCCTGAGCGAAAGTCTGAACCTCGACCTGACTTCAGACGCATGAGATCTCAATTCAGCTCTGCAGAGTGTGCCTGCCATGTCCTTGCCCCAAAACCTAAGCCTAGCTTGTGTTCTCAGAATTCTGTCCTCACTCTCCTGGCCCATAAGCCCTCCAGTTTGGGAATTCCGAAGCCACAATGCAGCACTCTGCCTGCCCTCCAGAAGAAAATCTTTGCCCTATGCTGCTAATAAGAAACCCCCAATGATTTTCTAATGCATGCCACTCGATTGTAAAGCAATTATACAGCCCACCCTGTATACTAATGCCCTGTCTGGCACAGCCTGAAACAAAACATCCCAAACGACACCCAGACAGCTGGCCCCAACCTGGACACATAGGACCCGCTATGGCTGTAGGTCGTCATCTCTTCCCAACCTCGGTTTCCAGGCTTCAGAACCTAGACCTTATCTCCAATCACTGCCCAGGGGTGAACGTGATGCAGAAATTAGAATTCCTCTTTCCCCATGGCCAGAAACCTTGTGGTTGGCATGTTGTCCAACGTTCAATGTGGGAAAACCTGCATTGTCCGAAAGGCCACGCCAGTGCTTGAGGGCCGCCTAGGGCACAGACATGCATTGTGACCTGCAGCGTGAGTCCCGTATTAAAGTAACGCCTCTCAGTGGCTGGACCAAGATCCTGCATATGGGGCTTGTCATATCCATAGGCCCCCAGGCTTAACCAGAGGGCGAGTATTCCAGTTGTCAGTACCCACTGCTATGCTCTAGAATCCCTCTACTGGGGGGACACATGAAGCAGAAAACAGGACACTTCCCTTCCCACAGAATGAACCCAAACTCTTGGGGGCTGGACAAACTACCAGAGAGGGAGACTTCTACGACCCGTGAGGCAACTCCTACATTAAACGGCCATTGTGGACAAAACATCCAGAGAGAAAAGCCTGAGCGACTGCCTCCCTCTCACCCTTCTTTCATATCCAGAGGAGCTCCCCTCATGGACTGTAGATCAGGCCTGCCGTAACCTCGGCCCCAATCCTGAGCTGAGTTAGGGTTTTTGGATGTCTGTCTGCACAGCCATGGCCCACACAGCCTCCAGGCTGGGGTCTCTGGAGCCACACCACAGAACTGTGCCTGCTCTCTCCTAAGAAACTGCCCATTCCATTGGCCACTACTCTACAAAATAGTAGAAACCTCAAGGTCCCCAAGGACATCCCACTACCGCAAGCCGCACTGGACAAATAGGGGCATTATGACACAAGCTGAGCAACTACTACCTCCATGCAGACACACAGACAGATATCCGCAGAGACAGAAGATTGAACCAGACAGGCCCCGAGGCCCTATTATGAACTCTTGCTTTGGTGTCCAGGTATCACTCCTCAGAGGCCTGGGTTCGAAGACCAGCATACGGGGCTTTCCTGAGGCACCAGACAGAAGACCTCTCATCTCCACATGGGAAGCTTCATGTTGGAGTTGTGTCAAGCCCTTCGGGTTGGAGAATCCTGCAGAGTCCCTTAGCTACTGCCACATTCCAAGGTCTCCATGGCCACCAACCCACATTATGACTCATCCTCAGCAGAGTCCTTTTAAACTCAGCCTTCTGGGTAGCTCACCCAAGAGCCTGCAGATTGAGCGTGCCTTGTCTCGACCAGGCAATGGGAAGGTGAGTTGGCGTTTCTCGGCATCCATGCTTAGGGCCCTGCTCTCGTGTCTTTCTGTATGGGGCATCCTGGAACCATCCAATAGTACTCGACTGTCCTGAAGAAGGAAACTTTGAAGTTTGGAGCAGCTCACAACTCCCAGCGTAGGGAAACCTCCCTGGCCTCATGACGCCCCCACCCCCTTCAGGAAGGGGCCGTCATGGACACAAACTCCAGCTTGAGGCAACATCTGATACTCGCCCTGACCTCACCTGCAGGAGATCTCGATTCAGCCTCTGCAGAGTGGGCCTGCCATGCTCTTGGCCCCAAAACTCATGCTAGCTTGTGTTTTCAGACTTCCTTCCTCACAATACTGGCCACACCCCTCCAGTTTGGCAATTCTGGAGACACAATGCAGCACTCTGCCTGTCCTCCAGAAAAATGTTGCCCTATAGGGCTAACCAGAAACGCCAAATGAGTAACAACCTGCATGCCACTCGACCATACCCCAATTATACAGTCTAGCCTGTGCACTAAAGCCCACTCTGACACAGCCTGAGGGCAGACCTCCAGTCCAACACCCAGACAGCTGGCCGTACACAGAGCATATCACACCCACAATGGCTTTAGGCCATCATCTCTACCCAACCTCAGTTTTCACCTTCAGAACCTAGACCTTATCTCCACTCACTGCTCAGGAGTGAACTTGATGCAAGAATCAGAACTTCTCCTTCGCCTTGGCAAGAAACCTAGTGGTTGGCATGTTGTCCAATGTTCATTGTAGGAGAAAGCAGCATGGACTATGAGGCCCCACCTATCCCTGAGGGCCATAATTTGCACAAACACACATTGTGACCCTCAGCGTGAGCCCTATCCTCATGTAAAGCCTCTTAGTGACTGGAACAACAGCCCACATATGGGGCTTGCCAGGCCCCTAGTCCCCCAATCTCAACCAGAGTTCGAGATGTCTAGTCACCCCTACTCAGGGCTCTTCTCTGGAATCCCTCTTTGGTGGGACACCTGAGGTAAAAAAAAAAAAAAAATATATATATATATATATATATATATATATATATATATATATATACACAGAAAGGATCTTCAAATTCACAGAATGATCCCAACCACTTGGGATCAGGCCATATCACCAGAGAAAGAATTGTCCATGGCCCTTGAGGACATCCCGAAATTCCACGGCCACCGTTGACACAAAATCCAGAGACAAAACCCTGAGCAAGCGCCACATACTCGCCCTTTGTTCATAGCCCGGAAAATTCTCAAGGTCTGTTGATCGAGCCTTCATACATACATACCCAAACATAAGCTGAGTTTGTGTTTTCAGAATTCTGTCCCCACAGTCCTGGCCCACAGACCATCCAAGCTGGGGCCCCTGGAGCCACACCTCAGGACTGTGGCTTCCCTCTCCAGGGGAATTCTGCCATTTCCATTGGCCACAACCCTATAGATTAGGAGAATCCTCCAAACTCCCCCAGGCCATCCGAATTGTGTTGGCTGCCCAGGACAAACAGGGATGATCTTTCACAAGTTAGGAAACTACCACCACTCAGACCCAGAGACAGATATCCCCATAGAATTAGATTGAACTGGACAGGCACTTATGTCCTAATCAGATCCATTGCTTTTGATTCCAGTCATCTCTCCTCAGAGGCCTGGTTTCCAATACCAGCATATGGGAGATTCCTTAGGCACTCATCAAAACAATTCTCTTCTCTACATAGGAAACATACTCTTTAGAGCTCCATCAAAACCTCCGGTTATGAACATCCCTCAAGGCCCCGGATCAAGCACCCCATTCCAAGGTCTACATGGACACAAATGCACAATATGACCCATCCTCAACTCACCCATTTCAAAACACCCGCCTCGGTTGCTCCCCTGATCCAGCAGATCGAATATGCCTTGGCTCTATGAGACACCTGGAATGGGAGGCAGGCTGCCCAGGCATCCATCCTTAGAACCCTGCTCTGGATAATTTCCTTATGGGATGTCCTGGAGCTATCCAACAGGTCTCGACTGTTCCACAGAAGGAATCATTGCGGTTTGGAGCATCTCACAATTCCCATCGTGGGAAAACCTCCATGTCCTCGTTACACCGTCCCTTCATGAAGGGGCCGTCGTGGACAGAGACTCCGATCTAAGCCAACGTCTGATCCTAGCTCTGTCTTCAGGTATACGGGATCTCAAATCATCTCTGCAGAGGGTGCCTGCCATACCCTCACCCCGAAATCTAAGTCTGGCTTGTGTTCTCAGAATTTTTTCCACACACTCCTGGCCCACAAGCCTTCCAGTTTGGGAATTCTGGAGACACTATGTGGCACTGTGCCGTCCCTCCAGAAGAAAAACTTTGCCCTCTGGGGCTACCCAGTAACCACAAATGAGTACTATCCTGCACGAAACTCGACTGCACCCCAATGATACAGTCTAGCCTGGGCACTAATTCCCTGTCTGCCACAGCCTGAGCCTGCACCTCCCAACCCACACTCAACAGCTGGCCGAACACTGAGCACATCAGACACACCATGGCCTTAGGGCTTCATCTCTTCCCAAGCTCAGTTTTCAGGCTTCAGAACCTAGACCTTAAATCCAATCACAGTCCAGGAGTGAAAGTGTTGCAGAAATTAGAACTCCATCTTCCCCATTGCCAGAAAACTTGTGGTTCCCATACTGTGCAACGTTCCGTGTAGGAGAAACCAGCATGGTACATTAGGCCACGTCTTGACTTGAGGGGCTCCTTGGGCACAAAAACACATTGTGAAACTCAGTGTGAGACCTATCCTCAAGGAAGGCCTATCAGTGTCTGGACCAAGAGCCCACATATGGGGCTTGCCATGTTCTTAGGTCCCAATGTTAACCATAGTTATGGTTGTGCAGTTGCCCCCACCCACGACTCTGCTCTGGAATACCTCTTTTGGTGGTCCACCTGAGGTAAAAACACAAAAAACAAAAACAAAAAAAATAAACAAAAAAAAACAGACAGGCCTCGTCCCTTCCCACAGAATGACCCCAAACTCTTGGGTTCGGGTCAAATCCCCAGAAAGGGAGCCTCATTGATGGCCCATGAGGACACCCCGTCATTCCATGGCAATCGGTGACACATTTCCAGAAAAAAAAAAAAAAAACATGAGCATGCACATCACATTCGCCCTTTGTTCATATCCCGAAGAGGTCTCCTCACGGTCTATAGATCGGGTCGGCCATACCTACATCCCCCAACCTAAGTGGAGTTTGTGTTTTCAGACTTTTGTCCAAATAGCCCTGGACCACACACGCTCCACACTTGGGTCCCTGGAGCCACACCTCAGGACTGTGCTTCCCTTTCAAGGGAATTCTTCCCATTCCATTGGCCACAACCTTTAAATTCGGAAAAACCTCCAAAGTCACCGAGGCCATCCCAATAGTGTAGGCCGCCCATGACAAACATGGGTGATCTCAAAACAGCTGAGTAACTAACTCCACTCAGACAACAGATGTCCCCAGAGAAGAATATTGAACCGGACAGGCCCCTAGGCCCTAATCAGATCCATTGCTTTGGTTTCCAGGCATCTCTCCTCAGAGGCCTCGTTTCCAATACCAGCATATGGTGGTTTCCTGAGGCACCAATAAGAACAAATCTCGTCTCCCCATGGAAAACTTGCTCATTGGAGCTTTGTCATAACCTCTGGTTAGAGGAATCCTTCAGGGCCCTGGTGCCACTACCCCATACCTAGGTCTCCATGGACTCAAACCAACATTAAGACCATCCTCAGGAAAGTCCATTTCTACTCAGCCCCCTCTGTTGCTACCCCAAGCCAGCAGATCAAACGTTTATTGTTGCTAGGAGACAATTGGAATGTGAGGCTGGCTGCCCAGGCATCCATACTTAGAACCCTGTTCTGGAAAAATACCTTTTAAGACGTCCTGGAGCCATCCAACAAATCTTAATTGTCCCACAGAAGGAATCCTTGCGGTTTGGAGCATCTCACAACTCCAATAGTGGGAAAACCCCCATGGCCTCATAATGCCGCCCCTTCCTGATGGGGCCAACATGGACAGAAACTCAATCCTGAGCCAAAGTCTGAACCTCGACCTGACTTCAGACGCATGAGATCTCAATTCAGCTCTGCAGAGTGTGCCTGCCATGTCCTTGCCCCAAAACCTAAGCCTAGCTTCTGTTCTCAGAATTCTGTCCTCACTCTCCTGGCCCAAAAGCCCTCCAGTTTGGGAATTCCGAAGCCACAATGCAGCACTCTGCCTGCCCTCCAGAAGAAAATCTTTGCCCTATGCTGCTAATAAGAAACCCCAAATGATTTTCTAATGCATGCCACTCGATTGTAAAGCAATTATACAGCCCACGCTGTATACTAATGCCCTGTCGGCACAGCCTGAAACAAGACATCCCAAACGACACCCAGACAGCTGGCCCCAACCTGGACACATAGGACCCGCTATGGCTGTAGGTCGTCATCTCTTCCCAACCTCTGTTTCCAGGCTTCAGAACCTAGACCTTATCTCCAATCACTGCCCAGGGGTGAACGTGATGCAGAAATTAGAATTCCTCTTTCCCCATGGCCAGAAACCTTGTGGTTGGCATGTTGTCCAACGTTCAATGTGGGAAAACCTGCATTGTCCGAAAGGCCACGCCAGTGCTTGAGGGCCGCCTAGGGCACAGACATGCATTGTGACCTGCAGCGTGAGTCCCGTATTAAAGTAACGCCTCTCAGTGGCTGGACCAAGATCCTGCATATGGGACTTGTCATATCCATAGGCCCCCAGGCTTAACCAGAGGGCGAGTATTCCAGTTGTCAGTACCCACTGCTATGCTCTAGAATCCCTCTACTGGGGGGACACATGAAGCAGAAAACAGGACACTTCCCTTCCCACAGAATGAACCCAAACTCTTGGGGGCTGGACAAACTACCAGAGAGGGAGACTTCTACGACCCGTGAGGCAACTCCTACATTAAACGGCCATTGTGGACAAAACATCCAGAGAGAAAAGCCTGAGCGACTGCCTCCCTCTCACCCTTCTTTCATATCCAGAGGAGCTCCCCTCATGGACTGTAGATCAGGCCTGCCGTAACCTCGGCCCCAAACCTGAGCTGAGTTAGGGTTTTTGGATGTCTGTCTGCACAGCCATGGCCCACACAGTCTCCAGGCTGGGGTCTCTGGAGCCACACCACAGAACTGTGCCTGCTCTCTCCTAAGAAACTGCCCATTCCATTGGCCACAACTCTACAAAATAGTAGAAACCTCAAGGTCCCCAAGGACATCCCACTACCGCAAGCCGCACTGGACAAATAGGGGCATTATGACACAAGCTGAGCAACTACTACCTCCATGCAGACACACAGACAGATATCCGCAGAGACAGAAGATTGAACCAGACAGGCCCCGAGGCCCTATTATGAACTCTTGCTTTGGTGTCCAGGTATCACTCCTCAGAGGCCTGGGTTCGAAGACCAGCATACGGGGCTTTCCTGAGGCACCAGACAGAAGACCTCTCATCTCCACATGGGAAGCTTCCTTGTTGGAGTTGTGTCAAGCCCTTCGGGTTGGAGAATCCTGCAGAGCTCCTTAGCTACTGCCATATTCCAAGGTCTCCATGGCCACCAACCCACATTATGACTCATCCTCAGGAGAGTCCATTTAAACTCAGCCTTCTGGGTAGCTCACCCAAGAGCCCGCAGATTGAGCGTGCCTTGTCTCGACCAGGCAATGGGAAGGTGAGTTGGCATTTCTCGGCATCCATGCTTAGGCCCCTGCTCTCGAGTCTTTCTGTATGGGGCATCAAGGGACCATCCAATAGTACTCGACTGTCCTGAAGAAGGAAACTTTGAAGTATGGAGCAGCTCACAACTCCCAGCGTAGGGAAACCTCCCTGGCCTCATGACGCCCCCACCCCCTTCAGGAAGGGGCCGTCATGGACACAAACTCCAGCTTGAGGCAACATCTGATACTCGCCCTGACCTCACCTGCAGGAGATCTCAATTCAGCCTCTGCAGAGTGGGCCTGCCATGCTCTTGGCCCCAAAACTCGTGCTAGCTTGTGTTTTCAGACTTCCTTCCTCACAATCCTGGCCACACCCCTCTAGTTTGGCAATTCTGGAGACACAATGCAGCACTCTGCCTGCCCTCCAGAAGAAAAATGTTGCCCTATAGGGCTAACCAGAAACGCCAAATTAGTAACAACTTGCATGCCACTCGACCATACCCCAATTATACAGTCTAGCCTGTGCACTAAAGCCCTGTCTGACACAGCCTGAGGGCAGACCTCCAGTCCAACACCCAGACAGCTGGCCATACACAGAGCATATCACACCCACAATGGCTTTAGGCCATCATCTCTACCCAACCTCAGTTTTCACCTTCAGAACCTAGACCTTATCTCCACTCACTGTTCAGGAGTGAACGTGATGGAAGAATCAGAACTTCTCCTTCGCCTTGGCAAGAAACCTAGTGGTTGGCATGTTTTCCAACGTTCAGTGTAGTTGAAACCAGTGTGGCCCATGAGGCCCCGCCCATGTTTATGGGCCACATTGGTCACAAACACACATTGTGTCCCTCAGCCTGATCCCAGGCCTCAGGTAAGGCCTTTCAGTGGCTGGATGAAGAGACAGCATATTGGGCTTGCCATGCCCCTATGCCCCAAATTTTACCCATAGTTCGGGTTCTCCCTTCACTTTTCCCCAGGGCTCTTCTTTGGAATTACTCTTTAGGCGGGACACCTGAGGTAACAAACCTGAAAGGAGTCCTCCCATTCCACAGATTGATGAAAAACAATTGGGATCGGGCCAAATCCACAGAGTGGAAAATTCGTCCATGGCCCATGAGGCCTCCCCGACATTCCACGGCCATCTCTGATACAAAATCCAGAGACAAAAGCCGGAGCAAGCGCCTCAGACTCGCTCTCTCTTCTTATCCGGAAGAGTTCTTCTCATGGTTTATAGATCGGGCCTGCCATACCTACGTCCCCAAACCTAAGCTGAGTTTGTGTTTTCAGACTTCTGTCCTCAAACTCCTGGGCCACACACCCTCCAGGCTGGGGCCCCTGGAGTCACACATTAGGACTGTGCCAACCCAATCCATGGGAATTCTGCCGATGCCATTGTCCAAAACAGTAAAATTTGGAGAACCCTACAAATCCCTGAGGCCATCCAATAGTGCAGGTCGCCCGGGACAAACAAGGGCGGTCTGATACCTGCTGAGCATCTACCTCCACTCATACCATAAATGGATGTCCCCGGAGAAGAAGATTGAACCAGACAGGACCCTAGGCCATAATCGGATACATTGCTTTGGATTACAGGCATGTCTCCTCAAAAGCCTGGATTCCAATACCAGCATAGAAGTTTTCCTGAGGCAGCCATTAAAACAAATCTTGTCTCCACAAGGAACCTTGTGCATCGAGCTATGTCAAAAGCTTAGGAGAATACTTCAGGGTCCCGGTGCCACCGCCCCTTTTTAAGGCCCTCATGGACACAAACACACATTAGGACCCATCCTCAGGAAAGTCCATATCAAGTCAGCCACCCCGGTTGCTCCCGCAGAGCCATCAGATCTAAACTGTCTTGTTGCTGGGAGACATTTGGAATGCGAGGCCGGCTTCCCAGGCATCCATCCTCGAACAGTGCCCTGATGTCCTGAAGCTGCCCAACAGGTCTCAATTGTCCCGCAGAAGGAATCCTTGATGGGGGCATCCCACAACTCCCAACGTGGGAAAAACTCCATGGCCTTGAGATTCCGCTCCCTTCATGATGGGTCCGTCATGCACAGAAACTCCAACCTGAGCCAACGTCTGATCCTCGCCCTGACTTCAGATGCATGAGATATTGGTTCAGATCTACAGTGGTACCTGCCGTGTCCTCGCCCTGAAACCCAAGTCTAGCTTGTGTTCTCAGACTTCCGTCCTCACACTCCTCTACACGAAGCCCTCAAGATTAGCAATTCCGGACTGACAATGAAGCACTCTGCCTGCCCTCTAGAAAAAAAATTTGGCTTAATGAGCTGCCCAGACAACTTATATGAGGATAAATCTACATGGCACTCGACTGTACCCAAATTATATAGTCTAACCTGGGCACTAATGCACTGTCTGACACAACCTGAGCCCGGACCTCCTGACCAACACCCAGACAGCTGACCGCACACTGAGCACATAAAACCCGCCATGGCCTTAGGTCATCATCTCTTCCCTACCTCAGTTTTTAGGCTTCAGAACCTAGACCTTATCTCCAATCACTGCCCAGGGGTGCCTGTGATGCAGAAATCAGAACTCTTCCTTACCCATGGCAAGAAACCTTGTGGTTGGCATGTTGTCCAACGTTCAGTGTAGGAGAAACCAGGATTCACCATGAGGCCCTGCCCATTCTTGTTTGCGAAGTGGGCATAGACACGCATTGTGACCCTCAGCGTGAGTCCTGTCCTCTAGTAAGTCCTCTCAGTGGCTCGACTATTAGATGTCATAATGGGCTTGACATGTCCCTAGGCCACGATTTTTAACCAGATTTCTGGTTGTCCGTTCGGCCCTCCCCAAGGCTCTACTCTGGAATCCCTCATTTGGTGGGACACCTGAGGTTAAAAAACAAAACATGGCAAATCAACAACAACAACAAAACGGACTTCTTCCATCCCACAGAATGACCCCAAACTCTTTGGACGGGGCCAAACCCCCAGAGTGTAAGACTCGTCCATTTCCCATGAAGTCACCAGGGAATTTCACGACCATGAGTGACACGATATCCAGAGACAAAAACTTGAGCACGAGCCTCACACTCGCCCCTTATTCATATCCCGAAGAGTTCTCCTCATGGTCTGTAGATCAATCCTGCCATATCTATGACCTGAAACATAAGCCGCGTTTGTGTTTTCAGACGACTGTCCAAACAGCTCTGCCTACACACCCTACAGGCTCAGGCCCCTGGAGCCAAACTGGAGGAGTGTACTTGCCCTCTCCAAGGGAATTGTATGTGCCCATTCCAATGGCCACAACCCTACTAATAGGATAAACCTGCAAACTCCCTGAGGCCATCCCAATAGTGGTGGCTTCCCAGGACAAACTCGGGCAATCTGAGCCCATCTGAGCACCGACATGCACTCAGACTCATAGACTGATGTTCCCAGAGGTAAAAAGGTATGAACAGGCCCCTAGGCACTATTCGGATTCATTGTTGTGGTATCCAGTCATCTCTCCTCAGAGGCTTGGATTTCAATACCAGCATATGGCTGTTTCCTGACTCATCCGGCATAAAAAATCTCATCTATATATGGGAAACTTGCACGTTGGAGCTGTGTCAAAGCCTCTGTTTGAAAAAACCCTTCAGGACCCCAGTGCCACCGCTTCATTCCAAGGTCTCCATAGACACAAAAACATATTAGGATTCATCCACAGGAGAATCCATTTCAACTCAGATCCAGATTGCTCGCCCAGATCCAGCAGATATAACCTGTCTTGTTGCTAGGACACAATTGGAATGCAAGGTGGGCTACCCAGGCTTCCATCCTTAGAACCCTGCTCGGAATCGTTGGCCTGGAGCCAACCAACATGTCTCAATTGTCCTGCACAAGAATCTTTGCAGTTTGGAGCTTCTCACAACTAACATCGTGGGAAAACCCCCATGGCCTCTTGACCCCCCCGCCCCTTCATGAAGGGGCCATCAGGGACAGAAACACCAACCTGAGCGAACTTCTGATCCTCGCCCTGACTTCAGAAGCACGAGATCTCGATTCAGGTCTGTAGATTGTTCCTGCCTTGTCCTCACCCAGAAACCTAAGCCTAGCTTGTGTTCTCAGATTTCCGTCTTCAGACTACTGGCTCACAAGCCTCCAGTTTGCAAACCAGAACTATAATGCAGCACTCTTCCAGCCTTCAGGAAGAAAAACATTGCCCTGTGGGGCTACCCAAAAACTCCAAATGAGGATCAACCTGCACGCCATTCGACTGTACCCCAAATATATAGGCTGACCTGGGCACTATTGCCCTTTCTACACAGCCTGAGCCTGGACTTCCTGGCCCCACCCAGAAAGCTGGTCGAACACTGAGCACGCCGGACGAGCCATGTCCTTAGGTCGTCATCTCTTCCCAACCTCGATTCTCAAGTTTCAGAACCTAGACCTTATCTCCAATCACTGCCCAGGCTTGTAAGTGATGCAGAAATCACAACTCCTTCCCCGTGGCTAGAAACCATGTGGTTGGCATGTTTTCCAATGTTCAGTGTAGTTGAAACCAGTGTGGCCCATGAGGCCCCGCCCATGTTTATGGGCCACATTGGTCACAAACACACATTGTGACCCTCAGCCTGATCCCAGTCCTCAGGTAAGGCCTCTCAGTGGCTGGATGAAGAGACAGCATATTGGGCTTGCCATGCCCCTAGGCCCCAAATTTTACCCATAGTTCGGGTTGTCCCTTCGCTTTTCCACAGGGCTCTTCTTTGGAATTCCTCTTTTGGCGGGACATCTAAGGTAACCAACCTGAAAGGAGACCTCCCATTCCACAGATTGACGAAAAAGAATTGGGATCGGGCCAATTCCACAGAGAGGAAGATTCGTCAATGTCCCATGAGGTTTCCCAGACAATCCACCGCCATCACGGATACCGAATCTAGAGACAAAAGACTGAACAAGCACCTCAGACTCGCTCTTTCTTCATATCCTGAAGAGTTCTTCTCATGGTTTATAGATCGGGCCTGCCATACCTACGTCTCCAAACCTAAGCTGAGTTTATGTTTTCAGACTTCTGTCCTCAAAGTCCTGGGCCACACACCCTCCACGCTGCGGTCCCTGGAGCCACACATAAGGACTGTGCCTACCCAATCCATGGGAACTCTGCCCATTCCATTTTCCAAAACCGTAAAATTAGGAGAACCCTCCAAATCCCTGAGGCCATCCCAATAGTGCAGGTCTCCCGTGACAAACAAGCGGGGTCTGATAGCAGCTGAGCATCAACCTCCACTCATACCATAGATGGATGTCTGCAGAGAAGAAGATTGAACCAGACAGGACCCTGGCCATATCGGATCCATTGCTTTGGTTACAGGCATGTCTCCTCAAAAGCCTGGATTCCAATACCAGCATAGGGGTTTTCCTGAGGCAGCAATCAGAACAAATCTCGTCTCCACAAGGAAACATGTGCATCGAGCTATGTCAAAAGCTTAGGAGAATACTTCAGGGTCCTGGTGCCACGGCCCCATTCCAAGGCCCCATGGACACAAACACACATTAGGACCCATCCTCAGGAAAGTCCATATCAAGTCAGCCACCCCGGTTGCTCCTGCAGAGCCATCAGATCTAAACTGGCTTGTTGCTAGGAGACAATTGGAATGCGAGGCTGGCTTCCCAGGCATCCTCCCTCGAACGGTGCTCTGGAGTCATTCCATATGGGATGTCCTGGAGCTGCCCAAAGGTCTCAATTGTCCCGCAGAAGGAATTCTTGAAGGGGGCAACCCACAACTCCCACGTGGGAAAAACTCCATGGACACGAGATTCCAGCTCCCTTCATGAAGGGGCCGTCAGGCACAGAAACTCCAACCTAAGCCAAAGTCTAATTCTCTCCCTGACTTGAAATGGATGAGATATTGGTTCAGATCTGCAGGGGGTACCTGCCGTGCCCTTGCCCTGAGCCCAAGTATAGCTTTTGTTCTCAGAATTCCGACCTCACTCTCCTGGCCTCAAAGCCCTCATGATTGGTAAATCCGGTCCCACAATGCAGCACATGGCCTGCTTTCTGGAAAAAAAATATTGCCTAAAGAGCTGCCAAGGCACCTTATATGAAGATAAACCTACACGGTACTCGACTTTGCCCGAATTATATAGTCTAACCTGGGCACTAATGCACTGTCTGACACAACCTGAGCCCGGACTTCCTGACCAACACCCAGACAGCTGACCGCACACTGAGCACATCAGACCCGCCATGGCCTTAGGTCATCATCTCTTCCCTACCTCAGTTTTCAGGCCTCAGAAACTAGACTTTATCTCCAATCACTGCCCAGGGGTGAGTGTGATGCAGAAATCAGAACTTCTCCTTACACATGGCAAGAAACCTTGTGGTTGGCATGTTGTCCAACGTTCATTGTAGGAGAAACTAGCATTCACCCTGAGGCCCGCCTATTCTTGAGTGCGACGAGGGCATAAATATGCATTGTGACCCTCAGGGTGTGTCCTGTCCTCTAGTAAGTCCTCTCAGAGCCTGGATCACTAGATGTCATAATGGGCTTGACATAGCCCTAGGCCCCAATTTTTAACCAGATTTCTGGTTGTCCAGTCACCCCTCCCCAGAGCTCTACTCTGAAATTCCTCATTTGGTGGGACAACGGAGGTTAAAAAATGAAACAAAACAAAGCAACAACAACAAAAAAAAAACGACTTCTTCCATCCCACAGAATGACCCCAACCTCTTTGGAAGGGGCCAAATCCCCAGAGAGTAAGACTCGTCCATTTCCCATGAAGTCACCCGGAAATTTCACGACCATGAGTGACATGATATGCAGAGACAAAAACATGAGCAATAGCCTCACACTCGCTTTTTTTTCATAGACCAAAATGTTCTCCTCATGGTCTGTAGATCAGTCATGCCCTACCTATGACCCGAAACAGAAGTCTAGTTTGTGTTTTCAGACAACTGTCCAAACAGCCCTGGCTTACACACCCTATAGGCTCAGGCCCCTGAAGCCAAACCTGAGGACTGTTCTTGCCCTCGCAAGGGAATTGTGTGAGCCCATTCCAATGGTGACAACGCAACTAAAAGTATAAACCTTTAAATTCCCTGATGCCATCCCATAGTGTTGGCTCCCAAGGACAAACACGGGCAATCTGAGTTCATCTGAGCACCTACCTGCACTCTGACCCATAGATAGATGTCGCCCGAGGTAAAAAGAAACCAACAGGCCCCTAGGCACTAATCGGATTCATTGCTTTGGTTTCCAGGCATCTCTCCTCAGAGGCCTGGATTTCAATACCAGAATATGGCTGTTTCTTGACTCACCCATCAGAACAAATCTCCTCTACACATGGGAAACTTGCATGGTGGAGCTGTGTCAAACCTCTGTTTAGGAGAAGCCTTCAGGGCCCTAGTGCCACCGCTTAATGCCACAGTCTCCATAGACACAAAAACATATTAGGACCCATCCACAGGAGAGTCCATTTAAACTCAGCCTCCTCGGTTGCTCCCCGAGATCCAACAGATCTAGCCTATCTTGTAGCTAGGAGAATATTGGAATGCGAGGTGGGCTACCCAGCCATCCATCCTTAGAACCCTGCTCAGAATCGTTGGCCTGGAGCCAACCAACTGGTCTCAATTGTCCCACAGTAGAATCTTTGCAGTTTGGAGCTTCTCACAACTCCCATGGTGGGAAAACCCCCACGGCCTCGTGAATCCCCCCCTTTATGATGGGGCCATCAGGGACAGAAAGTCAAACCTGAGGCATCGTCTGATGCTCAACCTGACTTCAGGTGCACGAGATCTCGATTCAGGTCTGTAGATTGTGCCTGCCATGTCCTCACCATAAAACCTAAGCCTAGCTTGTGTTCTCAGACTTCAGTCCTCAGACTACCGGCCCACAAGCCCTCCAGTTTGGCAATCCGGAAGTACAATGCAGCACTCTGTGGGCCCTCCAAGAGAAACATTGCCCTCTGGGGCTACCTAGAAACCCCAAATGAAGATCAACCTGCACGCAATTTGGCTGTACACCAAATATATAGGCTGATCTGGGCATCATTGCCTTCTCTGACACAGCCTGAGCTGGACCTCCTGGCCCCACCCAGACAGCTGGCCGCACACTAGGCACATTGGAACCGCCATGGCCTTAGTTCGTCATCTCTTCCCAACCTCGGTTTTCAGTCTTCAGTACCTAGACCTTATCTCTAATCACTGCCCAGGTTTGAAAATGTTGCAGAAATCAGTACTCGTTCCCTTGGCAAGAAACCTCGTGGTTGGCATGTTGTCCAACGTTCAGTGTAGTTGAAACCAGTGTGGCACATGAGACCCAGCCCATGCTTGAGGGCCACATTGGTCTCAAACACACATTGTGACCCTCAGCCTGAGCCCGGTCCTCAGGCAAGGCCTCTCAGTGGCTGCATGAAGAAACAGCATATTGGGCTTGCCATGCCCCTAGACCCCAATTTTTAACCATAGTTCGGGTTGTCCCTTCACTCTTGCCCAGGGCTCTGCTTTGGAATTCCTCTTTTGGTGGGACACCTCAGGTAACAAACCTTAAAGGAGTCCTCCCATCCCACAGATTCACGAAAAAGAATTGGGATCGGACCAGATCCACAGAGGAAGATTCGTCCATGGCCCAGGAGGCCTCCCCGACATTCCTCGGCCATCGCTGATACAAAATCCAGAGACAAAAGCCTGAGCAAGCGCCTCAGACTCGCTCTTTCTTCATATCCTGAAGAGTTCTTCTCCTGGTTTGTAGGTCGGGCTTGCCATACCTACGTTCCCAAACCTAAGATGAGTTTGTGTTTTTTGTTTTCTGTCCTCAAATTCCTGGGCCACATACCCTCCAGACTGAGCCCCTGGAGCCACACATTAGTACTGTGCCTACCCAATCCATGGGAATTCTGCCCATGCCATAGTCTCAAACCGTTCAAATTAGGAGAACCATCCATAGTCCCTGAGGCCATCCCAATGGTGTAGGTTGTCCCGGACAAACAAGGGCCGTCTGACACCAGCTGAGCATCAACCTCCACTCATACCATAGATGGATGTCCCCAGAGA